>NC_071289.1:64659758-64959758 GCF_943734705.1 Anopheles coustani | reverse complement strand
CTTTCAATTGCAGGCGTGTTTAGTGACTAAATAGGGAAAATTAGGTAAAGGCTATTAATTGTAGATCTGGTTTTCCAGATAACAGCGGAAGTATTTAGATTTTTTTCAAAAACACAACAAAAGTTATTGACTGTTTTTATCGATTAAAAAACGATGTGGTTACAATTCATACATGCGACAAAATATTGGTCCTTTCAACAGTCAAATTGGTTCTGTCAAAACTACAAGATTCAATTCCACTCCGGGTGCATTAAGCGTGTGGCGCATTTTGAACATATCGTGCACCCGGTATGTCGCCTCTGGATCCATACATGTCGGCAGGTATTTATTTTGCAACATGCTGCCGCATAAACCAGGCAGCATGGGACAGAAGGAAAATGCATTTTGAAAAAAAAAAACCCCTCTGGAATGCGACGCACATGTGGAGCAAACGGGCCGCAAAGCTGCAACACTTGCCAACACTTGTCATCGTTCACGATCAGCCCCGTTTTTAATCCTCCCACGATGAGAAAAGGAGCTGCTCGGTGGGTTATCGAAAATGTTCGGTGCGCGATCGATCGATCCCGTGGGAAGGGAACAGGTTTCCCGGTGGTTTGCCAAGGGGTGAAGGGGAAGCGGATCGATCAGAGTCAAGAATTTGCCAACGAAAGCGAGAGGGGTTGGAGTTGGGGGTGGGGGTGAGTTGTTGATGGCCACAAGGATGGAGAGAAATGTGTTCTCCCGCTGGGCTTGCGGACGGATTGCGACGACGGAATCGATCGGTGGCGATTCGCTCGGCTCGCGATATCGCGATCATGTGATTTTTCAATTCCCCTCCCGCAGGGATTGCTGCCACCGACACATCTGTGGCGTATATACACACACACGTGGAGCCTGTTGAGGGAGGGAAAAGTTCACCTCCGATCGACAGCACCGGGGCCGATGTGATTTTCTATCTTTTTATATTTTTGTTGCGAAATGTAAAACATACTTGAACAGGCCCGACGTACTCTTGCAGCAGCATAAATCGCAACATACGTGCGTACCTCCTTGGGGAGTTTCTTCCGCTGGGAACGATCCGCGAGCTCGGCGGGGGAGACCATCCTAGACGCCGTAATAGGTAAGACACACCGGCGAACAATCGACGGCCTACTGCGAACGGAACGCGCCGGAAAAGGAACTCATTTGATGTCGGGAGGCGCTCGATTGGAGATTCCCGCTGCTATAATTAGTTCGGCGCGTCCAAGGGCTGGCCCGAGACGCGCTCCGGACGTCTTGAGGGAATATACTGGTCGAGGTGACTTTCTCGAACGCACGCATTAAAAAAAAAACACCACCCTCAGCACGAGAACGTCCAAACGTGCGGCAGGTTTCCCGAATCTTTGCCCGAAAACGGAACCGCGGCCGCAACGGTTTTCGCTTTCCGTTCGAAAGTGAGTTGCACGCGTCGAACGAAACAGAATTATGGATCTGCCATAATTGACTCAACACTTTCGCTGCTAGCCATCGCCATCGTCGGTCTGGGCAGGGGCTGTAAGGGTTTCCCTTTTCATCTCAATGGTCTAGAGTTGGTCAGGAAGGAACTGGGGAAACCGGCGGTGACAGCATCCGATTGAATGGGAGGATGTTAAAAGTAACACCCGGAGTTCCTTACACCTGAAGGTTGGGCCCTGAGGGAGTTTCGGAATATGTACAAAGTACATAAAACAACAGCATTGCCCACAGCTCGAGAAGTAAATCTCCAAACACAAACCCCAATTTTAAACTCCCAGCTGGGACCACCAAAATTCAGTCAATTAAATAACAATCAAAATCATCACCTTCTTTTGGTGTTGTGCAAAGTGAAATCGAAAACCGTGTTCCCCAAAGGGTTCTTCCAGACAAAAATATAAACAACACTCTCCAAGGGTTGGAAGCACTCTTATTTGCGAGAAGTTGGAGTCTTCTCGGAGCAAGTGCAATTGGATCAGTTACCTTCGAATCAACGGCGGCAGAAACTCATTAAAATTGTCCCTCCAAGCGGCGTGGACTGGCGTTGGATAAAAAAAGGGACAAAAAATCCTCCGGCTGTGGGTCACGAGAAACCAACGAGGATGTGAGAGGAGAAAAACATCAAGGAAAGCCTCGTGACCAGCTAAGGAAGCGCACAGACCATCGGCTACGCATTCGGTGTGCATTTTCCCACATTTACATGCGGAACTGTATCAATTACACGAAATGGTAGCCCGACGTGCTGATTGATTTTCTCCCACCTCGAGCCACCAAAACGGGGTAAAGTAAAACCGATTCCACCGAAAACACAGTTCCGGACTCGCCGGGGCAGGTTTTATTCCCTTTTTTAGGACGGGAGTTGACTCACCAGGATCGTACACAAGCTGGAGCTGGTGCAGCTGCAGCACTGTGGCCATATACGTGCCTTTGGGCGGGTCGGAGTTGAATGTGCATGTGTTTCAAGTGTGTGTGTGTGTGTGTAAGACACCCTTCTGTGCTCATTGTAGGTCAAGATCACCACTGACTACCGTTTATGACAAGCGCTCATGACATCCTGCTGCACCGGTTGGAGGAAGTCATGTTCAACTGTTCGCAAAGCTGGAGCCCACGAGTAACACACAGCGACAGAATAATGGTATGCACTTTGTCAAGTGAACAAGGTTTTTCCGTCCTCTTAGGAACAAAAATATGTACATCTCTTTTGTACGATGCTGTTTCTTTCACATATCTTTAACGAGTTCTCAGTATTTAAGTTTACTGTGAAAGAGCATCCATTAAAATCAATGCATCATACGTTTTTAAAAAGTTATTCCCTTAAATATAGATATGTTTGTTAATTTGTTTTTTATAATTAAGAGAAGTGGATTAATGAATCCCGGTATTAACTTTTGCAATAAAAATACTTCCCTAGATTGTGTAAAAACATTTAAAGATCTAGTTTGAATGTCGAATATTAGCGCCAATCTTCTTTCTCTTCCTTTGTCTTCCTTTTTTTAGTCAAAGTAGCGTTGAGTTTTTTCTTGCTTATATCAGATCTTGCACTATACTACTATTCTACTACACTATACTAAAGTACCACTACAATCTGATTTGCTCTATTGATACTCCAGCCAGAACCGCTTACAGCCTTTGCCTCGGTACACGGGAACTTGTTCATTGATTATGGAAATCCCGTGTACCGAAAGGCTGTATGGTCGATGTTTTAGACCAATATAATCCCGTCAATAATTTTACAATACACTTATCAAATGCATTTCCGCGTGAAGCTATTTTTGCAAAGGTACTCCTAAGCAGAAAGAGGAAAGTAACTAAAATTTACTGCTCAATTCCCTAGGTTTCATCTCTGAACTTTTGCGCCAGAGTATTTGCAAACCCAGTTTGCGTCAGAGTAAGAGCAAACCCAGTTTGCGTCAGAGTATTCCCTCCAACTGACAAAACACAGTTTGAAAAGGAACAGTTGTTGAGCATGGAAAATAAAAATATCATCCAAGATTGAGATCCATTCGAAGACAGACATTGTGCGCTGGTAAAACCAGACCCAAAAAACGAATCCTGGAATTCACCGGCAAAATATGTCCCCGATAGCAAACAAAAGGAAAAAACTCCCACCCTTTACCGATTCCTTATCTTCACCGATCTGCAGATGCATACCGCGAGGGAAAACTTTCGCCCGTTCGTTGACCGCCAACGTCGCCGTTCGCTAGCGTCGGTCAGGGACACTCTGAATCAATTTACGAACCAATCGCCTATCGACAAATCAAAACTGCCTTCCGCAGGTGTGATCATTCCTCCAGCCCTCGTCCTTTCCACCGCCCGGCACGAATTATAACAGCTTTGTGCCGCCTTCGTCGTGCACTTTCGCACTCGGTTAGAATTTCCCCGGGTGGAAAGAAAGTGAAATAGCTCGCCGAAAATGAAAAGGGGAGTCTGGGGATGGATGGAAAAACGGGATATGCGCCCGAAGGGAACGGGGGTGGGTCTGCGTGCGTGGGTGAGTGGGGAAATATAAGCTCCTCTAATGGCTCGTTTCCGGCCGCGCTGGCGATAGAAGGGAAGAATGTGGTGTTGTGTTTAATTTAATTTCGTTTTTCCCGCTCCACTTTCCTCGGGTTTTCGCAAACTCCACCGGCGACGACGGCGACAACAAAACGTGTTAAAAGCCGTGCATTGTTCCGTTGGCACACGATTACCCATTGACCCAGTCACGAGTTTGCACGCGATCGCGAGTTCCCCCGCACTCCCAGGCCGCGGCCACGTTCCTTTGGAGGCGGATGAATGCCTTCGCTCCGATCCGGCATTCCCACCAGAACGATCGCCCGCGACGACGGTTCGATGACATTGAGAAGCGGCCCGGGCTTCTCGAGGGAAGAGATCCGCACCACAGGGCGGACCTCGAAAGGGTCCCGATTTGGTTGTGAGTGCGCGCGCGCGCGCGAGCCCGCGTGAAATGATTGAGTGAAGCCGATAACCGATATAAAGTAGGGAAGTGAGCTGGGAAAAAAATGAACACGTTATAAATACAACCAACTTCCCGATTCGGGCCGAGTGCTTTTAGATTCGATTTCGATTTTGGGTGGGCGTGAGCAGTTTCGCTTTCAATGTATCACCGATTTGTCCGAACCGCGCGCCCCAGGACGCCCTTCAAACAGCGATCCCACGATCTCCAGAAACCTAAACATACATCTTGGAAGTACAGGATAAAAGAAAAAACATTCTGCTGCAACTCGAGAGCATCGCACATCGCAACCCCACGCGACGCCGTGGAACAAACCATCGGAACCGTACCCCGAGGAGATGAGCATCTCTCCGCCGGCAACAAGATGCTCAAGTGCAGTTTCCGTCTGCATGCCAGCCCCCTTTCCCTTCCCCTCCGAACCCGAACTGACCCGACGCTCCAACCTACCTTGCGTAAACGCGAGCCCGAGCGGACGTTGTACCAATAAATCGAACGCAATCCGTACCATGTTTGGACAAGCGCGAACTCAATCGTTTAACATTTCCGTTCCGGGGCGATTCGGTGGAATTGTAACCGGGAAGGTGGAAAAAAGCTTGAGAAAAAAAAACTACATAATGAAATATGTGTGTCAATATCGGTTTCGAGAAAGTCGAAGGCACCGGTGAAGAGCCCGGGTAGAATGTAATACAACTGCAGCGCTAATCAGTGGCGTTCTTCGAGTGGCCCGGACTGGAAAGCGTCAAGCGTGAAGAGCCTTCAAGAGCGAAAATGGGTCATTTTCGAAAGGGTCTTCCTCGGTCGAGTGAGAAACCCTCCGCAAGGCTCGCAAGGGGGAACCCGAGGAGGAATGGACCGAGCAGAAATGGACCCTCTGAACTTGCAACTGCTTCCAGATTGAACCTTCAATAAGGTTAATGAATATACAAATTACGAAGTGGAGAACTAAAGGGGCGACGATGCGTTGTTCGTAAAATGAGTGTATTAAAGAGCTAGTTGCCTCACTTAATTCTGGCATTTAGTTCACTAGCTTTCTTTCTAACTTATTGAACAATTTAGTTTTTTAAGTGACAAGTTTCAAATAAGTGGTTCTTTAAAAGAGAAGTTTGACTTTTCAATGCTAGTAAATCGTACGCGTAATGAGAAAAAAGAGAGATTAACATCTTAAAGATAAGTTCCATAGAACTAACAGGAGAACTGCATCCATTGTCATTCATCCAATGAGGCTCCTAAAGGTATAATTTTTTTTACCAATCTCAACAACTTTTGCCTCTAATATAACGCATCACTTTTGTGTTTAATTAAAAAGATGAAATTCTACATAATTTAGCTAGAAGAAAAAAACAATACACACTAGAGTTGTGTAAATCTGATTCAGATTCATGAATCTGAATGAATCTGTGCCTTCGAAGGGATTCATGAATCTTTCGTCGAGAGATTTTGGTTTTTTTTTTTTGGTCGCATGGTACACGCCTATGAAAGAATCGGGGATATTCATGACAGAGCCGAAAGATTCATTAAGCTTTGAAGATTCGAATCCGCAAAGATTCATGAATCCATCTGAATGAATCTGAGGTGAAAGATTCATACGAATGAATCTCGCCAAAAGATGCAGTCATATAATTTTAAATTGATTTGTATCTTTTCTTGGAAATAATGGCTATATATTTTTTAATTATGGAATACCAATATTGGTAATTGCTTTACATAAGATTATTTATGTGAACCACTTAATGCGCAAATGTAAAAGCAAAGAAAGGTATTCATGATAAAAATCATGATCGTGATTCCTATAAAAAACGTACCTCCATCCTCGTTGAAATACTATGATAGAAAGTAACTTAGTGAGTAACTGCGTTAACAAACAAGAATGCAAAAACTGTCGTTCAAGTTTTGTTTCTTTTAGCTTTGAAATTGCCGCTAAGGCAATTACTTATTTTATAGTAATTTTGTATAAGGGTATTCATGAAAAAATTTGAAACAAATTAATTGATAATAATATAAAAAAAATGGGAAAAGCTGCAAAACTAAAGTAGACAACTAAGAGGCAAACATTGATACGATAAACACAAAACCAGATGCCTTCGAGATACATTGGTGCAATAAAGAATCATACAGTCCATCCAATTCTCCACTTCGATTCGATGCTTCAATTTCCTGTTAGTTACTTGCATAACTATCCAATACGATTGCCACGCTCATGATCAACATCTTAGTAATGTTGTTGAATATTTTTATAACACCTAAAACCACTTAACGCCTCTGAGAACAGCAGCACGCAGCCACTTGATTGGCTGTAAACTCCTCATCTCGGCATCTGCTGCACGAATGGTGCAATCGTTTTGGAATACTCGTTGTTTCCAATGTTCCTTCCTATCGATTTGCAGCGTTTGAACGATTTGGATCTCGCACCGGGATGAACCAGTGAAAAACGGCACCGGTGACAGTAAGTACTCATGCATGCTATGATCTATGTGCCTTCGAGACATGCCGACTACATACCAGGGGGAAACTGTGTCCCCTATGGTTCGCAGCTCGATCAAGAGAACGATATTGCACCAAATGTCTCGTTTTCGCGCACAGGTTTCACTGTGACGCCTTGTCGACGTGTGGATTTCTATTTCACGCCAGTCACGACTCGCTCGGCGAAGCAGCTCCAAGCGATATCTACATAAAAGTCCTCGCGGGAAAAATCATAACTTACCCCTATGGGACCGACTGCCTGGCGACCCGTACAACACGTAAAATTGCAAGGCCGATAATGTAACGACACATCGAGATGGGCAATAATATCATGCTGTGTGTGTCGATACCTCAAACTACCAGATATGAATGCATCAAAAGTTGTGTTCCAGTGGAGTTGGAGGTTGGAGCAGCGAAAACTGCGCCGATCGCCGAAGAACGGAACCCCGAATGGGAACCAATAACGCCCGGACCTCAGTTCAAATCGGCACAAATCAGTAAAACTGTTTCGCCAAAGGGCGCAACGTGTATGATTTACAGACTTCAGCGGTTTTCGTTATCCCTCCTCCTCCGCTCCGAGGCAGCTTTCTTGCCACCCAGCCCAAAGCTTCGGCGAAGGCCCCCGGGATTCTGGTTGTTTGCGCGCTTCGGTGAGCTTCCTCCCGACGTACCTTATTTTCTTTACTTCACCTCCGCCATCCTGGTGGCATTTAGGAGCTAGAAAATCGATTAATAAGCACAGAAAGAGGCAATAATAATAGCACGCCAATAAACCGGCGGGGGAACACCGAAACCGATGGGGCGCAGAATGGGTGAGAAAAAGCCGCCCGGGCACTCAACAAACAAAACGCGCCGTCGCGTACCGGCACACCGGAGTGCAAACCCCTTTTCCCCGCGAGGGCAGCAAGGGCAGAAACCGAACCGAAATCGAACCCCAGCCCCAGCGCACTGCAACAATTGAAACGATTGGAATATGCTTTTTTTCACCCCGGCTCCGATGCTGTGGCTGCGATTTATGCCTCCCGCTATGTGTGTTTTAGTTACTTTCCAGCTTCCCGTGCGCCCAGAGCATAAGGAGGGCGGACACAACTGTGCTCGCCATTCCACCGCAGCTACCATAAAAGCTACCACACTCGAGGGCAGAACAGTTGCGATAGAGAGATCTTCGCGGAGGATCTAAATATTCATATTCATTTGAATTTCCACTCCGCTGGCCTTAATGGTGATTATTTATGAGTTTCAAATTGATTCCAGATGGCACAGAGCACATTAGGTTGTATCATGATCGTTTGGCGTGTAAAATGGAGCAAAAATTAATTTATGAACCGAAACGCTGGTGGAGTTGTGAGTTATTGGAAAACTAGACCGTGTTGCTCGATCAAATAAAATAAAATTTAACTTCACCTTTAAATTCTACTAAACGTTACGTTAAGTGGTGATTGTATATATATTCGTGTTTTAAGAAGGCCAACTGAAGAAATGAGACGCTTAAGGGCTCGTTAAAGCATCGAATGAATCGTGTTTATCGAAAGATTAATGAAGGAGGAAAACTATCGGAAAAAAATTCCTAGAATATTTCCCACCGGCTCATCAGACTTCCCATAAAATGCTTGTCACAGGCCCTTCGCTGGCCGGCACATTGTTTGTGGCTTCTTCCGCGTTTTTTTCGTTTGTCCATCAACAGTGGAAATGTGCTCCCGCCCTGAAGCGGAGAACCAAGCAAAATAAGAGAGAAAAAAAAAGATTGGTCCCCTTGGACAAATCCAAAATCCATCGATCGATAATGCACCCGGAGGCCCAATATCTCAAACGGTGCATCGCGCGCCACGTTCCATCCCGCGATCGATTAAACCCACCCCGTTGGTCGGGGAGGGAATTTTTATGGATTTCTTCGCATACCTGCGCCGTCGCGAGATGGGCAACATCTCCCCGTCGGTATGGGTTTCGAAACGACTTCTGCTGAACGATTCGGTATCGGTTAGCGATGGAACATTTTCCGGGAAATCGTACGGTCGCTGCTACTGCGTTGGTGCATCCGTTCCGTTTTGCTACCGAATCTTGTTAGACGCGTTGCTTGTCTTCCACGATTTCCTCTCGCCGAATTTGATTACCACACAGAGCGTCCAGCTACCGAACGGTATTTTTTTAATGTCCTTCCTGTGCCGACTATTTGGTGACAATTTGGTCGGTACAAACGAAGCTGTCGGGAGATTGAAATTTATTTGTTTTATTTCCCTTTAAACATTAATTGGTTGGTATGAAACATACAGTAAAGCATTTGAATATTGCTCGAAACTACCATTTAAATTATTCGTATCCTTTTGGAACCCATTTTATTCCCTGTTTTTTGGTGCAATTTTTTTGTAAAATGCATCCGTTTAAATACTTTCAAAATCACAGACGCTGCCCCCGAAGGTCCCGCGCGAATGCCCTTTTTACCTCCGTGCACAAAAACGCTGCGATCGATCTTTATCGATGGTTTTGCCATCGTACCTCGCGTACCCTAGTTTGGCCAGTTATGCATTTATGCACGATTCACTTTCACTGCGAGCGAAAGCTTCCAAACGGCAGCATCAGCATCGCGATCTTCCCCCGCGGGCACCGAGCGTGGGTCACACACATAGCGAGCAGGCGAGCCATTAAACCAAAATCTATGCTTCGACGACTCGCGCCCGACACCCAATAACCTTAGAATCAAATAAGTCACACGGTTCGCCATTTTCGTGGCGACGGCTACCTCGGCCGACGCTTAGAAGGAAACGCCCGCCGGGAAACCCGCCACGGCCAGATAAACACCTCGTTTGCGACGCTCAACAACACACGTCCTTCCCGCTCCCCTTTCTACCAGGAAATGGTGGTGCGCGGTGACGATCGAGTGGCGGAAGGACCAATAGAAGAAAAAAAAACCGCACGACAAACGGACTCCCTAAAGCCCTAAAAATACGCCTCGCAATAGCCGCAGCTGAATCAGCAGCAGCAGCGTGGCCGGCCGGCCTCGGATTGAAATCGTGTAACCGGGGTCACCGTACGCCTTGAACCAAACCGATGTCGCATCTCCACGGCCCGTCCACACCGTGTCGCGTTCCGTCGGGTTCGTCGCCTGCGGTCGTCCCAGCTCGTTCGTTTCGACCAACTAGCCTCCGGTGTGTTTAATTGTACGGACGAAACATAAACCATACGGCTGCGTCACGGCGGGGTGAAAAACCTACCGCAAATAAGCAAACTGGCAAATGAGATGAGGAAAACCCCTTATAACCAGGGTGGCTTCACGGAAACCCGGGGGAAATAAATGCACCCCCGCGACAGTGGATACGTTCGTTCCGGGCTCGTTTCCTCTTATCTCCTGCGGTCGGGAAAATCTCGCCCCGAACCAAACCGACGCCGATGGACGGAGAAGCTTTTATTCATAAATAATATAATTAATTACGCCACCGATCGGTCCCGTAACCGTAAGTAGCTGGCCAATAAAATATTGAAGCCTTACTTAGCATTAGATGAGCTTGCGCATAGATAGCGCGCCCGCTAAACGTGACCCCTCTTCCGGTATGACTCAGCGCAAATGGGCGCAAACCTCTCCGTCCAGCTTTACAGAAGCAAATGAGGAAGCAGTGTGACATCGTCCATCGTACGCGACCACCCCGAAACAATAAAACGGGAGCATGCCCAAGAGGGAGGCCCGTTTGAGGTACCGTAGATGCGCTAAACTGCACGCCCGGCCGAACACCACACGGCCAGATACGTCCAGCTAATGGCTAAATATCAGATAATTTTATTGGCCGCATATGAATATATTTAAATTCAATTAACTCACCCGACACCCTCTGGACGAGGCGTGAAAATCAAGCGCCTCACAAAGGCGACCCACCACCCGCCATCGCCACCGGTATACAGAGATCCGTAGAGACGGTGTGATGGTTTGCTTGCGATAGGATGTGACATGAAAAGTGAATTTTAAAAGTGTTTCGTCGATTTCAGGGAAGAGGTAAAAAAACAGGGTACCAGTTTAGCTCCTGTTACGGAAGGATGAGGCTTGTGTGGCTTTTCATCCCCCTAGTTTACCAGCGACACCCCCGACGGGCTTTTGTCGTTCTCATCCCACCGCGGTGTCGATGGCCGCGATGGTGAAACATGGCCGCTGATTTATGCATCCGCGACAAGATCAACGATCATGGTTGGCGGCGCGTGCTGGTGCGAAACCGTGCATAGCACGCGTACAGGCGCAACCCGCGGTTCAACCCGAGGGCAACTATGTTGCTCTCCGCGTTGCATAAAAGCATAACATCGTCTACGTGCCAGGAAGGTACACGTTCCATTCGCCGCCTGATTATGAAAAGGATACAAATGTGGCCCATCATGCCATAGTACTATTTACAAATACCAGTGATTGGAGAGTGAGGGAAACCCGTGGCAATTGATAAATAAGTTGTGTCAAAGGGGTGTAATAATATCGTTTATAGCTTTACGAGTTCTAGTCACGCAAAGTAAAAGTTGTGGCGCTTACAGAAGAAAGCTCAATGAACCAATCTATGCAAACAACAATTATACAACGCGTCATAAATGATCACCCATCTTTCGCAATTTTTTGTCAAACTTTCTATCATGTTGTGCTTAATTATCTGAATAATTCAAATAATATTTGAATTTCGCAACAGTTTCGATCGATAGCTCTTCGACGTTGCAATTTTGCATTTCACGATTCAGGAAGTGCCACAGTACTGACCGACGAACGAGCGAACCGAATACGGTTAAGCGTTGGGTCTTATCCGTCCCCGCCGGCCGCTCTCCTTCCGCCACCTTCCACACCCCGATAGCGAGAGGTGAGAGGTGAACTTCGTCATGTAGTACACATGAATTAAAGCGCAATGTCACACTACCCTTTAGCCAAACCCGAACTGTTTTAAAATCGAAAGTCAACCCGGCCGTCGATGTAGCGGAGAGAACTGAGGCATGGCGGGAGGAGGAGAAGGGCGCGAGCGGGTGTTAGACATCACGGTACCGACGTATCAGTTCGTGACATTGAAAGTCACTGCCACATGACAACGGCTTCCGCGCATGTTCTGCGTTGCGGAACCGGCGCTGGCTCGTTAGTTGGCAAATTTTAGGGAATGCTCCGGCCGCCTCTTTTGATAGGGGTCCGGAGCGTACGGAACGGGCCCGGGACATGTTTGGGCTCGTTCCTTCGCCTGATGAGTCACGTTTTACATAAGTGATACGTACATATACGCCGGGAGCTCATCGATCGGGGCTTTTGCTTTCGTAATTAGATGATTTCACCTTCAAATCGCGGACAGGCACAAGTGAGCGCCAAGTGGATGTAAAATGCGGTACACGACAGCTGGGCAGCCTTTTTAATCCGGAAAATGCAGGCTGCATTACGGCAAGGAAAAGGGTTTAAGCTTCGATGTAACATCGCTTACATTAAGCAACATTACAACACACAAACCTGTCGATTAAATATCAAGTTAAATCTTATTTGACTTGTCAACTTAAGTTGTGTTATTTTTGCTTCAAATTATTTTTATTATAATTAATAATCTTTACTGTATAACTTTTCCACTTCTGAAAAAGAAAACCAACTACCTGTAAGCTTTAGCCTGATAGCATTTCTCACTCACTTTTATCTCCTCAAATCTCCGATTATCGGGCACATTCATAAATATTGGCGACACTTTTTCCGCACCGACAACCGGTTTGCCTTCCCATGACAACTGTCGCGCTTGCCACTTGCCGTACAGGCGGCCGGCGGTTCAAGCGCAATCCGCCCCTTAAATCACGCGGGGGGAACCGCAGCAAAAGTGCGGGCGAAAAACAAATCAACTTGAAGCAGAAGTTAAGCTCACAGCGCGGCGTAAGATTTATACGTATCGGTCAGGTTGCGTGCTTGTAAGCGTAGAATTACAACCGACAACCGGCAGCAACGAGCCGAGAGTCGAACCGGGAAATGCAGCTCCACCGCGAAACGATACCTCGACCGTTCGAAATTTCAATTGATTCAATGGCCCTTGTAATCGAAGCCTCCTTCCATAGGCTGAGGCCATTGGGTCAGTTTTTTGTATTTTCGGCTCGGCCTGCGGTAAGTGATACAAGCCCCGAGGGGAAGGCAAGGCGGGGAACGAAAATTTAAAGAAACATAAAATTGTATTTCGAAGGTGCACGGTACCGGCGATGGAATTTCATCGGCTTTCTGTAATTCTCTTTAACTTTAATATTTAGCACGCAATAAAGCCATCAAACAGTGCATTCAATAAAGCTCTGATGGAAACACAATTATCCGCCGAAAATAGGGAAAAAGTTATTCGAGCCGATAAACTCGCCCTTCCAACCTTTCTAAAACTTGCAAACCAGCGCCACGGGAGTATTTTGGGCATCCCCCGCCTTCGTATGGTCCATTAAGTTTCTAACGAAATAGATAAACCCTACTCATTTGAAAAGCACGAGCATGCAAGGCGTGTTTGTGTGGAAAATCCAGTGAAAAGCACTTTCATAAATCATTAAAAGCCAAACGTAATAAAGGCTTTTTTTTCAAAAATAAAGCCCGCACTTTATGGTGAAATGTAATGAACGCAATTTGCATCACCTCTCCTTTTCGCGGTGCCTTTCCCTCATAAGACAGATATCAGCTTGCAAGGGGCGGTACACCCTGAAATTATCCGTAGTTGTGTTTAATCGAATTTATTGGCTGATTTCACTGCCCTGTCTCGTCGTATTGTTCCAACACGCCGCGCGATTGCGTACGCATCTTTAATTTCGCACAGTCCCTTTCCCATGACCGACATCCATGCCGGATTGTTTCCCTCTCGTATATCTCTTTTTATAGGCTTTCCATATGTTTTTCTTTCCTCTTTAAAACCTCCAACGTACACTCGCCGATGGATATCGCCAATCGAATCGGCATTATTTATTTATTTACATTTTTCATCAACCATCCCGAAACCTCCGCACAGCACGAGCACTCGACGACCCTGCTCCGGGGAAAATAAGTCAATGTCACCTGGCAACCGTGTGTTGTTCCCTAAGGAAAGGGAAGCGGTGTTGGTTTGACGTGATAAACGCAGCATAATTGCATATGTGCACAGACTTCTCATTTGATTCGTCCATTCATGGTCACCTCAAGTATGGTTGGTGCAGCATAGGTCCTCACCGTGTATCGCCACCCATCATATCGACGTGGTGGATCAGAAGTAGATACATTGCGTTCAATGTGATGGGTGATTGTTTTTGTGGGTAATTTATTGAGAAGTGGGGAGTTGGATGGGATTGATGGAACCAGAAGAGCATCAGACCTACTCGCCAAGACCAACGCGAAGTCAGCCACTCGACAAGGCAGCTCGAATCTCGAGCAAACTTGAAAGGTAACGTTTGTTTATGCACCTTTTGCAGCGTAGCGAAAAAATAAAAACAAATAAAATCTTCCAGCTCAAAATAGGGACGAATATTTTCACTTTCATCCCACCCGGTAGCCCTTGTGTGCGGTTTATCTACTCAATTCAAACGTACGAAAGTACGAAAATTATGCGTTTTCCTGCCCAAAGGCATCCTAGCGCCAGCGGACGCCAATCGTTCACATCGCCAAAGGTGCCGATGATCGGTAGCACCGAGGGTCACATAAAATTCCTAACTGAAGCTCTCTACCACTTGTCAATCGCTCCAGCGAGCCTTTGGTACGTGACAGCTAAAGATATTTGCCAGGGCTCGGGAGTCCATTGAATAAGCCTTCAACATTTACGAACAACACCAAACATCGATCCTAAAAATGAACTAAGATTCAAGAAAAGAATTGGTATGAAGGAAATGATCGAGTATCAAAATTATAGTTGACAAACCCTGATCCATTCGATGATAATCCAGCCCCCGTGCTGCACCATACCCCGGATTAGAGATTTTGTGATGCGATTCAGTCTTACTTAGCCTTTCCTGGGTGACGATCGATGGATCGATGGTCCCCTGTCGCCAGCATCGAAACGTCAACAAACCAATCGCGCTCCCTTTTAACCGATCGCGCATCAGTTTGCACGACGTGGAATACCGGCGACGACCGGTAACCAGCAGCTGCAAACCGTACAACATCGCCTACTCGCTTCGTTTACGTTTTCCGTGATAGAGACGACAGGCAGCACACGCAGCACGCAGATTTTCTGGACTTTCGATTTCGATCGGTCCGATTCGATGAGGTCGTGGATACGCCGTGAGCCAAGGGAAGCAGCAAACCGCGCTGCTGATTGGATGCCGGTGATTGGCGAATGGGATCCCTTTCGGTTTTTATTCGGATTCTCCAACTCTTGTGGCGAAGTGAGGCCAAGCTGGGAAGCTGCGACACCGCGCGCCAAAGTCTTGGGAACGCGGCTTCCCGATCGCTTACGATGGATTGGTTGCGGCGCCATTTCGACTAACAAATCATATATGGTAATAATGATTTGAATTGCGTTTTGCGAGCGGCTTCCCCCCTTTTGCCCGGTGGTTCCCTGCGGACATCTCGGGACGGTCGCGGCATGCTGCGATTGTGTGCGCCCGGTTTCCCTCGGTTTGTGGCTGGAGGCAGGGAGAGCCAGATTGGTTAGAAAGTTGCAAACTCTTCCAAGCCAAGGAAGTACCTTCTTCCAAAGCAGACGACTCAACGACTCTGATGGTTTGGTACTGGTCTCCGTGAACGAGAGACGAGCGTTGGTTCCACTCGAGGAAGATTCGGGCCACCCTCCAGGGCTCTGGTATCATATACTCCATCACCTCCTGTGCAATATCTCTGCCCCACGGGACGCCCTAACAGACGATCGTTGGTATCGCATAATAAGAACACATCGGTACACTGTGCACACCCGCACACGGAGGAGTTTCACACACTTAATCACCTACCCTGGCCCTTCGGCGAAGTGGGAAGATAAATTCGCGAAAGCCACAGTTTCGGGATTCTCGGGAGAGCCTCCGGCAGAAACGCCGATAAGTCGACCATTATTTATCGGACGACTTTCCGTGATGATGTTGTTAACCTCTTCAACCCCGAAAAAGATACGTGGTACGATTGACGGTGGTACCGAACAGTCCCAGCTGTTTTCAGTAACTCGCTAACGAAGCTGACGGTCGTATTAAGCAAGGAAGACCGAAACTGACGTACAACTTTATTACAGTAAGCCAAACCGGTAGAGCCTATGTTGAGGAGCGTTTGATTCTTTTAGATTTTGGATGTAAATTCGCTCTACCTCCATCATTGTCTAATACTACCGGAAGTGTTAGGAAAAGGGTACAGATAAATACCCTTTATAGTAAACTATAGCAAATGACTAATTTATGCCATAATTACAATTATTTAAGAAACCAATCTCTCATGTCACCCTCAGCAATTGAAGAAACGAACGATAAAATTGTCAAATAAAAATATAGCGAATTACCTACCTCTACATCAGTTCCGTATCTTTCGAATGCAATATTGCCACCGGCAGAATCTTCGATCACGCTCAAGCCATGGACATTATCTCCACCGGAACCTCCTTCTCCGATTCTAGCCATGGTACTACTCGTGGTACTGGTGACTGTCGTTGTTACGGTGACGGTGGGTACTGCCGAGTCACTTCGCTCTTCCGAAATGGCTTCCCGCGCCAACCGGGTTTCCTCCAGCTCCTGCTTCAACCGGGCCGATGCGAGCGAAGAGTACGGTTCCCGATTGTCCTCCGGCCGGAGCTCCATCAGCTGATCGTCCAGATACCAGCAGGACGTGCTGCTCGGTTGCGACTGTTCGCCACCGTGGGCATGATATACGACCACCTCTTCCTGTCCGGAGGAGCTCGTCGCAGTCGACGTGGCGACACCGGCAATACCAACCTGCCCTCCACCACTCACACCACCGATGAGCACATCCTTGCAGCGCTTCAGATAGCTCTTCATTTTGGATCGACTTTTGCGCACCTCACCACGACTCAGCGACCCGCACGCATCACTCGCGGGCCCTTCGGACACCACCAACACTTCGTCCAGTCCCGTTGCTACGGGGCGAGGTTGATGAGCGCCACCTAGCGACTCGACGTCACTGTCCATTCGCGTTGTGCGGGTCGCTAGGGCCGTCGTGGAGATGGCGGAAATGTTCACCGAAAGGTTTGCGGTCTCGTCGTGTATCTTCCACGCTTGATCGTCGAAGGATTTCGTTCGACGAGTCGCCGGAGATACCTGGAAAGGAAATTAAAGAAATGTTTTAGACTAAATGGGTACGATAAATCATTGCTTGCTGTGATGGATGTTTTAAGCTGCTAGGGCAAGTTCGGCAAAACGAGAGTCCGATGCAAAGCTATTTTCTGCACCACCATTGTTTTGACAGTTAGTTTGAAAAGTGTTTACTAACATTCTTGATTTATGTAGGAGATCTTCACAAGAAACTCTTACACGAAATAGGAATCCGGAAATTCTGGATCACAGCGTTTCAGTTGTGACACACGACCTCGTGGACTGTGTCGTAAAATAGTATCCCAATTAGCCTAACGTGCTCTTTGGTGCGAAGCCATGGGATATGGATCCTGTTGGTCGCCATTATATAACCCCAATCAATTGTGAAGACCTGTTTCACGTACAACCTTCTACCCAACGCCTCAATTACTTCTTCAGTTAGTAAAATATTTACTAAGTTGTCAGTTTCACACAAATATTTCGAGTCAGTCGTGAAAGGTAACTAAAATTCAAACCAACTATCAAAAATATTCTCATTGCATCCAAAATCTAAATTTCCAATTAAGTATTCGTTCATGCAAATTTAGAGTTTTGCACTCTGCCTTCTTAAGTTGTATTCTTTCATAGATGTAGGTGGTATTACAATGAAAATTGTAGTAACTTTTTTAAATGATGCATGTGTTAATGATGATCCCAAACATTAAGTCAGTAATAACGTTCTTCTTTTAGAAAACTAAATAACTACTTCCTTCCATATCCGTCACGACCAATATTATACTCCATGCATGCCGCTGGAATATTGAGTGATTTATGCTAATGAGTCAATTAATACCTTGTCATGATTGCACGCGCAACCACCAACACGACGCATCATGTTCTCACCTCGAAGGCGGAAATAACGTCTGTCCAAAACTTAAGAGTCAAAAACCGCACCAACCAAAGAATGACCTTTTTCGGACGGTGCACGGTGTTCCCCAAAAAAGGGCAAACAAAACGGAACATCGGCGGGTCAAAACGAAGTGCTCATCGAACTGACTACCCGGCGAAGGAACGTGCCACCCGTCACCCTCCGTCAAGGCGCCGACGAAAGTGTTCCTTGCCCGCGGGAGAACCGCACCCACACCACGGTCGGTGCCAAATGTGGAGCACATAATAAATCTTCCCCAAAAACTTCTCCGGCCGAAAAACCCGACGCGCGTCTCGGCGCAAAAGCGTGGCCACGGCGAGAAAGGTTCGAAATCGAAAGTCTTTCGCCCCCGTTTTCCTCTTCTTCCACCGGTCGCCAGTCAGAACCTAAACAGGGTGGACAGTGTGGAAGTCCAAAAATGGACACTCGTCCAGCCGCGAGTTAATTGAATGCGAGCGCGAGAACGGAGGTGCGGCTACCGGCGTACGACACTTGCGGAAGTCCCTGCGTGGCCGTGGCCGGTAGAGGTGACGGGACAAAAAAAAAACGGGTCGTTCAATTCGTCGGAAATAACAAACCCGACCCGCAGCAACTCCCCGGGCGAAGGAACAAACGGCTCGTATATTTTCCGCGCGCTTCGTGATCAATTTCAAAAGTGAAACTAAAGAATTGAAAATCGTGCCCGGCCCGTGCGACGGCTGCACGATGGGGCTCTCTCCCCCAAGGGCAGAAGTGTGGTGACAGAATCGGGAGCAATTATCGCTGTCCGAAGGACCGAACCCACCTAACCGTCATCGCAACGTGGTGTAGTGTTGGCTAAAACAGCTGTTTTACACGTAGCGTAGCGCCTAATCCCGAAGCGGAAATAGAAACTTCCAAGCACGGAACCTACACGATTCAATGGCGAAGACGGCCGGGAGTCCGATGGAACCATTCAGACTCTCACTCAATGGGTGTATTGATTTAATTTAATTTAATTATTATTCAAACAGTAATAAAATAAACAAATCGTTCATTGCATTTCCATCACGATTTGTCGCTTGTGGTCGCGCGCGCACTCGCAAACGGTTCTTCGGGTAAGTGTTTCCCCACCGCTAACACTCCTTCCCTAGCCGATTCAACCCGGGGTGTCCAATTTAGATGATCTTACGCCTCTCGGAAGTCATTGCGAGCACGAGCCGTGCCGCGCGCTAATGGAAAGCCGTGCGCAAAACCGGGAAGAAGTTCGTGAGCCATCCACAATATGGTCGCGCTGTGAAGCATGCCAAGTCGAACTCCCAACCGCAGGGCCGTGTTCTTAAGACGGTCTGCCGTTCTACACCGACGGTGTCGGATGATCGGAACAGCAGTTGACACTAGTTCTTGCTAATTGAGTGTCAGTAAACTCACCTCGCGCTGGTGGAAAGCAGCAAACGATCGATGGAGTGAGGTGGAAAATCGTGTACAGTAAACATATCGCAGGGGAAATCTATTGATGCTTATGAAGGGCGCTAAAGGATGGTAAAATGAAGGTTCCTTCTTCTGCCGAAGAATGGAGACATATTTTAAAGTACCGTTAATTTTGTACGTTGTCAATTCCCCAGCGAAACGTGATAATTTGAAGTGATTTTGTAACAAACCGAGAAAAATGCCGATTTATAAAAATAACAGAACCATTACTTAAGAATTTCAGTGGGCAAAATTTATTATTCAATACATATAACAGCAACTAATGCCCACGAACCAGGAAGGCCTACACGAAACCCTACGAAAACTGGGTGACAAAATATGTTAAACCCTTAAACCAGCTTCTGGGCATGTTTTCCTCCGGGTGGCTCATTTTCCCGTCCACTGGCAGCCGGGGAAGACAGGCCACGTTACGGCGTGTAAATTATGACAAATTCAAATTGTCGCCCGACCGGAGAACGTGAACGATCAGGCCGAGCCACAGCAGGCGTCTCTCCGTGGAGCGAAGCGAACAACCAAGGGAAAAATCATAAATGCGCTGGACACCAGGCGGTGGGACCGTCGTCTTCCCAGTTCACAGCGGCCCGATTACGACACTGGGCGGGAGGAAAAGGGGAAAATTCCTGCACCGAAACATGTGCACCGTACCGTACACCACGTACGTGACCCGTTGGACGACGACGACGACGCACTGGTCGAGGTGTAAGTCTCACCGGCTGCACCACCGGGGGTAATTTGTGCTGATTTTGTTTTACACCCACCCAGAGCAGTGCAGTACGGTGGCGGCATTGATATAGTTTGCTTTTTCTTCATTTGTTTTGCAAATGTAAATTGAGACCCACGGGCCACAGGCGGTCAGCGGAGATGATGCGGAGCTGAACGGCCCCAGGACGAAGAGCGCCAGCGAAGCCCACAAATCAGGCTGAGGCTGTCGGCTTCGCGAAGGATCATTAACCGATACGGAAAACAAATGTTGTAAAACCACGGCATGTCCGTGTCGGGTCGGTCGGGAGCGCCGAAGGTGAATCATGGTTATGACGATTTTATAGCGTTTAGTGTATGAAATATTGCAACGTAAGCCATAAACAACTCCGTAACGGTTCAAAAGGTTTTTACTTTTTATTTAAACTACAAAGAAATCATCAAACAGATGCTCCTGAGAGCATCTAGATCCGAAACAGAGTTGTTTCGAAAAAGAAAATAGTCACAAAAGTAGAAACTACTGTATGTTTAATCCATATGAGCTAGAAAACTTCCAAAACGAAGGAAAACAAAACATTACCGCGATGCTGCTCCTTAAGGCAAAAGATCAAGGCTGTCCAACGGCTAATGAACACTTCACCTAATAGCCACACATTATCGATTTCGCAAGAAGTCACGCTTTGCGCGAGCTGCAGAAGTCAGGAAAAAACCCTTCTGTCAGCCCCTACGGTCAAGTGGAAGTGGAAAAATCGTGACGAAAATCAATTTTCCACGTCGAACGCCACGCGGTCGCGGCGGAAACGGTTGACTGAAGAGGATTTGCTGTTCTCGTTCGAGTGGAATCCATTTTTTAACGGCTCGTACGCGACAATGCGGACACGTTCGACCACTTTGGGAAACTATAAATTGCTCCTTTGAACCGGTTGGTGTATGTGTGTGTGATCACTTTGGAAACTGCACTTCCGAACGAACTTACCATGAGAATACCTCGATGGCACAACACGCTTTACCCATCAGCAAACGATGACACAACGACAACCCCGGCCGGTAGACCAAAGGGACATCCAATCGACCCGTGGCGCAATCGAGCAACCTACACTGCTCGATCGATGGACCTGGAGAGCGAGTTTGTACGGGAATCTATTGATCCCATCGGGTATGGCACATGATCTTCCATGGCAAGATACAAGATTATTTGCGGAGTAGAATCGCACACAGACTACAAGAATAGGATCGGAGAATTAAACCGGTTCTGGTTTTTACTGGATGGAGTAAGAAAATCGATAATCTAGATGCAAAAATCGGTTTCTACAAAATTCTAAATGTTGGCGTTATTTTTACTAGAAATAAATTAATTTCAAGCACAGGTACTTGAAAATTAAATGTGTTTTATTAAAGATAAAAAATATAGCTTTACTTCCTTGAATACCTAAGGCTGGTGTCAGTGCTTTACCGCGTCAGGTTTTGACAAGCGGAAATGTATGGGATTTGACAGCTAGCGTGAAATGCTGCGATCCTGTTATGGAAATTCTAGTTAATTCTTATGTAACACCTCGTAAATAGAATGTTTATGTATGCCCTATTTTGCTTCTTCCCGGAAAAGATAGTGGTTTCGAACTAATCATGTCGTCACCACTTCCACAAGCGGCTTAAGTAATTTGACGCTACGAAAAGGAGATTTACAAATTATTCAATCTGAAGCAATTATCAATCGGTACGACTAACGAGGAGAATCCTTTTCCAGAGCACTGCTCGGCAATATCATCGATCGCGATATGGACCGCCGATTTGCACAGTATCTCGATGCGTACCGATTCGATCCCAAAACGGTTCCCAATGACCAATTTCGTCCGGGGGCCAGCCAAATGTGGCCCGAAGCTCCCGTTTCGGGTTCTTCGAACTCCCAAAAGGAAGTCATTTGTTTGAATAGGAACGCCGTAATCTCGCGCAATAATATGACAGTAATAATAATAAGCGATCGGTGTCTGCTTACGGCACAGGCACACAGGCAAACCCCACGGCCGGATCAGATGCGGCATCGATATACGGGTTCCCCGATCCCGGAAGATTGGAGGCCACCTTTGGCCAGCCCGGGATCGGGGCACACTATTGGGTGAAGCATGGGTAAAATGTAATTTAATTTTCTTTTCGCATACACTGTTCGATTCGCGCAGGGGGGAAGAGAGCAGAGCAGAGGTTCGCGTTTTTGTCTTCCTCCGTAGCGGAGGGGGGAAAAACCATATTGGTCGCAATGGGAGCCGAAAGTGCAGGACAAGACAAAGAGCAACAGAGCCGCAGGTTGCTAACCCCTTAGTAATGATCCGTTCGCTATGGTGTTTTCCGCGCCGTGGCGGCCCCGAGCGCGGATTTATCGTCATAAAAGTCGGACGTAAGACGATCATGATAAAAAGGTAGCGTTTGCGAATTGCGGCGGCGTTTAGCGCTGCCCTCCGCCCGCACCACAAACCGCAACCTCGCCAGCGGGGTGGAAGATTACCGAAGGTGGGGGCTGCGACAGAAGGGCGAAAAGGGCAAACGCGAAGGGACGCAGGGAAATCGTGAAGCACATTAGACGATCGGAAGTATTGCTGACCGTACATATGTTCCTCGTGAAGGTGGGACAACAAACATCCATAGAGATGATCAGAAAGGGCGGGGCGGGAGGGGGTGGAAGATATGTTGCCCAAGGGGGGTTCACGTTGGCAAACTTATGCCATATGCAATGGCGCTCCATTGAATGTTTACGAGAGAGGAAAGAAAGTGAAACCACCAAACCGAATGTGGCTTCCATTCATTCATAACCATACTTTTGCTCAATGTTGCAAACCGCATTCGAACAACTTCCCCATCGGCAATCCGGGAGCTCCTTAGTTGCTCGAATAAGAAAGAAAAATAAAACGGCATGACAAAATTGTTTTCAAACTCCCTTCAAGCCAAAATACTGAAGAGATTGGCCCTCGATGATGATGTCAGCGGTAGCGTGCTCTCTTCCCTTTGAGGAGGTTAAACGAATTCTTCTTCACGATTGGCGCACAGTTGCAAAACGTTAGGGATCCCACCGTCATTATCCGGGAGTCTTCCGGTTTTGACCGAAGAGGTTAAAGAGTCATAAGAGTTTCCTTTTCTTAACCTACCTCCACGAGATTAAGTAGCCAAACGACCCAAAAACCCTCGCTTGGTTTCATTTTCGTTTCGTTTTCATATTCTCTCCCTTCTTTGGAGCAAATTTCGAAAAGATGGCAGCAGGATAAAGAGGGCTTTCGCGAGATAAGATGAGTATCAGCGAATCTTAATAGAAGCGGAGGACCATGGCAAATCCGGTGGGTTTATCTCGCACATGACCTTTGGGTTTTAATTAATTTTCGGTACTTCCGCTAAGGGTAATGTTTTAATAGATTAAAAGCTCAAGAAGCTAATAATCAACCTGGATTTTGGAGTCTTGAATACTTGAAGTATTCAAAAAAAGCCTGAAGAAATATACACAATTTGACATGCGACGTTTCTACACTTTCTTCCAGGAACACAGAAGGAAACAAAGAGCACAACATAGTCATAATGGTGTTTCGTCGCTTCGTAACAAAATTTGCTCCCAGCAAATAGTCCACTCCTTCCGTATCTACGTAGATCCATCTGCACCCGGCCCTCCAGCGGTCCTATCAACGTGCGCAAAAAGAAAGACAGCCTTCCCATATCTCCACGAAATCGTGCCCAAACTGTTAACGTTGCTTCCGTCCCCAAGGAGGGTCGGAGAAATGATTCAAAGCCCTTTCTTCATCCCCACAGCAGACGACAATTGGCATCCAAAATCGGCATCCCGGCAGCGGCGCGACGAAACTCACTCACGAAAATTTCATAAACTTTTATATGCGACGAGGAACCCGAACCCGGGTGTATGTGGCTCGTGACAGCTGGCCAGCTTTTTTATGTCGTACAAGCCGCAAAACTAGTCATACAACGTACAAATAGGGCCGAATGGAAAACCGATCACCATTAAGCCGCCAATAAGCACTCGAATTAACATACGTTAATGGGTAATTTCCTTTGCGCCGTGTCGTCGCCTTCGTCTCTTCAGACTCACGGGTGTAGAAAAGGGTCGTGGCTCTTTTGCTGGCTTGCTTTATCGCGAAGAAGCGCTTCTGGCTGATCGTACCTGGTATCAGAAGAAGCGATGCCTCACAGTCGGACCACCGACGATGATTTGGAGAGGAGCAGCTTGTTACTACAGACTATTGGAATTCTGGAATGGTTTTGAAGTTACATAAGACTTGATACCGGTAGTCCAGCCAGACAGAAAACAAAGTGAACGGTAGGTACCTTATGTCTTCGATTAGATCATATGGCTGAACATTCTTGATCGATACAGTCTGCTCCATTGTACCATTGTTCAAAGAAAGAACTCTCGAGGCAACATGTTTTATTCATACAACTTCGGTACTTTTGAGTATTTTAAGTATCAAAATAAATCAAAAGCTGGTTTTTAATAGAACATTCAACATTGCAAAAGTGAATCCCAAATTCCCAAGCCAACACTTGAGCGGACAGTTGCATTAATTTTAATCTACCATCGGACTCCAGTTGTAGCCGGACCTATCTCCGGACTGCCATAAATCAAAACTTCATCCCTTGGTGCGGGTCAGCGACCAGGTTGATATGCGTTTGAATTAAAACCATATTTTCTCTCTCGCCCGGCTTGTCGAATGATTTATTCTAGCGACCCAAAACGCATCCTGCTGTGAAGCGCCGCCAGGTACTCCGAGCTGCTTCCGCCCTTTAAAGAACGGTTCCGCACGTTCTGCAACCGTCGACACAGTGATATACTGAACGGTTTTCACCATTCCGGTGCATTCACCCCGTTCTGGGAGGGCATGTCTGGTGTCACCGGTCGCCTTGGACAAGCATCTCCCCGCCCCGTGTGACGTTCTGCATGTAGGCACCGGTGCAGAGTTCTGCACAGTCAGCGTCGGTAGAGGGATTGTAATGGGATTACTGGAACTGGAGCAGTGCACGTGGCTTGAGCCGAGTACGAGTGCGACCGGGTGAAAACTCCCCTCCCCAAATGTACACTGGTCCTTATTCCCTCGGTCAACCCGGTGCATGTTAAGGTAGGTCCGGTCGAGTGTAGCAGAATGTGCTACGCCGAAACTCCGTGGGACGTTGGCAAGATTAAAATTTACTCCCCTTGATCCAGACAGGTTGACTCCAGGGGTGCATTGGTTTTTTGCTTCCTGCGCCCTGTTGGCCGCCGCATCCCATGTACCAGCACTCACACAGGGGCAGTGCAATATTGCACCGGCTCCGGTGAATTCGCATTCCAACGGCAACACGACCACGATGAGCGGAGCGATTGCAATCGCCGACAGACAGTTAAATTACTTTTAGTTTCCACCGAGAACGGTCGCGCCTGTTTGGGCCCACGCCGTGAATGGGCAGGAGTTGTCCCTGGATTTTATGCACCAGAAACGAGGATGAAAATGTACCCTAGTCATCTAACGTGAAAGTGCCGAATGGGAAGGAAATGGCCTTTAATTTCCCACTGGCCAGAATGTGTTCTGACGGGCCTCGGAAGAGCCATATGAACTCAACCGGATGCGGTGGGTTGAAAACTCATTCGAACACCGTGAATTGGCGGAAATTTAGAGCAGCTTGAAACTGTCTCATAAAATGTCGTTCTTTTTCTATCTTTCGAGCTTAATGTATTTCCTTTTAACCGAAGAAAGGTTTCCAAGCATTTGCAAGCACCGTTGACATCATTTCTATGAATTCCCATCACGTTTTTGTAACCTCCTACTTTATTGTTTTCCATAGAATAGATGGAAAACCCCCATAGAAACATGCAATCGCAATTATAAGCTAATTCAAACAATCAACTCGATGTCAAGGACTTTCTATTCTCTAACCGGATTAGCATACGGTGCTGAAAGGCACGATTGTGGTAAAGTTATGCGTCATTCTAGTATAGTTTGTGCTCTTATGCATGAACCAGTAAGTCCAGCAAAGAACTAAATGAAAACACTCCAACAAAGTACTCTCACCCTTGCACCTAAGATTGGCAAATATATTATTTAAAGGTACAATATTGTTCATGATTTTTAATCAAGACCTTTACAAAAAGAGCTCCTCGATAGTCAGGTACGAAAAAGAAAAACTCAATCCCACATCCATGTCAGGAATAAAAGTTGCGAAACAAACGAGGGCCCAATTTAATTCAATATTCAACAATCTTTTCCGACCTTCTTTTGCATTTCGTTTTAAAGTCATGGCCAAGTCGCGCTCGGCTTCAGTATGTGGTAGTGCCAGGATGAGCAAGTGCTGAAAAATCATTCCGGGTAGTGCGTGAGAAGAACCCATTTACCATTCCTTGGGGTGCCTATCACTGCAGTAATCTTTTTTTACTTAAAGCAATGCTACGGGGACAGCTTTAAGTTCAACTCGCACGACAATGTATAATGTATTATGAAACTGTTTAATATACTTGAAAAATAATTTAATTAACTGCACATACAAATAAGGAGAGTTTAATAGAACCCTATAAAACAATCAAACCATGAAACAATTCAAACCTTAAATATCGCGAACCACACAGTTTTCACACTAACACCCTTAAAAATCAGCCCACAGCGATCTTGTGCGTAGAATGTCTACCACTTGTACCAATACCACAAGGGAAACGATAAGCACCAACTTATTTTCACTTCCCTGGCTCACTAATTTGTTGTGGAAAACTTATTTCAGATATATTTTACCGACAAACACACTGCAACAAACGAGATGATAGCATTTCTGCCACAATTTCATCATAAATTCAACGATCTAACACCACAGAACCAGCACCTGCACATCTCGAATATCGATAGGAAAACACACTGGCTCACGACGCCTTGCTGGAATATACTGGAGCACTAGGAGAAGCCTCGGGTTTCGTCACAGATTGCCTTCCAAACCCACAGAGGTTTACGAAGAAGTTTTGCAAAAAGCCGTGCCCTATTTGTTTTGTTTCCCTTGCGACGAGGACGTCAGCAACCGCAACCATCTAAGGATTCATTAAAGGGAAAACTCCTTCACCAACTCGCTCGACCAACCGAACGTCCGAGGCAACCGGGTTTTCCTGCGTCACACAAAAAAAGGGCAATAAATAATAAAACAAAAACTATGCCACAAACCGTAAGGCCACGTCTTAAGGTGTGCCGTCTTTTTCCGCTCAAATGAAACTTAAAGAAAGAGGTATTAAAATGTCCCCCTTTGTAAGGAGGAGGGGATTCGCACACGTTAAGGGTACTGAATTAAGGTCACGTTTCCAAACAGGATCTTTTCCACACGTGCAACGATTTTCTTCTCCAATCGCTGGAGAACTTTTCCTCGTCGAAACAAATCTGTCTAACCACTAACTGCGACGCACTTTTCACTCGCAGCCAAACCCAACGGTGGTGCCCTCGATTGGTGTGTGTTATTTTCCTTCCCGAGGTGCTTCAAACTGCCATCCTACGCAGAGGCCTTTTTCAGCTTTTGGAGGGAGGCCCCCCCAAAGCCAACGATGCTCCACGGAAATGTGTTGGAAAATGGGAATTTGGAGCGGATTGTGTGGGTTCTGTTGTTTTTATTTCCACATTTGTTCCGATTACGATTTAGAGGTCGATCCTTGTGTCACTCTCACCGACTGTGAACGGTTCTCGCTTCTCTCCGCCGAGTGACACTTGTTTGACACACAACGCAAACGGGGGAGGTTTTGAAATTCTTCCCGTTGTTCCACCAGCAGCCCCCTCGGGAGCGATCGCCCTTCGGTGGAGGTGCGGCGCGGACTGACCGGTGGCCACGGTGGTGTTTGTTAGGTAACTGAATAAAAAGGACGAGAGAAAAAAAACCCGGCAACTTTGCTTCTCCTGAGTTTCACCACCGTGAGGCGAAACCGAACGTGGGTGACAGTTGGAAAAGCTTCTAGTGCGAAGCTTTTCCGCAGAGGGCGCATGCGTCGAAATCGCCGACGATGGTGTAACGTTACCAAACAACCATTTACGTATGGATTTTAGTTTTTAATTAAATCTCCACCTGAGTGTCCGTTTGCTTTCCCCGCGTTTCCTTGGATCCTTTCAGTAAAACGCGTGCCTAAACGATTTCCATTTAATACCGTAGGATCAGCTACCGGAGAATGACTTTCCACCCTCCCTCTCTTCGATCATCGAAAGCAGCTTTTGGGGTGAAGGAAGAAACCCCAAAAGTAGGAAATTCAAACGACCGCTGAATGGCAAATATATTCAGCATATATTTACGAAAAAAAAGTCCTAAGAATATCGTCCCCGCCAGCCCCAAAAAAACAAACCATTAACCGTCATGGTAACGCCTGCCGTTTGGCGTAAGGATGTTCGCAGTCTATATTTGCTCAATACACCGTGTCACACCGTTATAACGCGGAAAGGCTCAATAATGAGACCGGCTGGTGCCAGGATGACTGTCGCGAAAGCAAATTGCTGTCTCGTTATGTTTTTACCGGGTTTTTTCCGACTCCTATGTCTGTGAGAAAAGTTTGCCACCGAAACGTTTGGGAGGTAATTTATTATTTTATAACGGTACCGAGTGGAAATGGTTTGCTAGAAAATAAATTGCCATTTTCTACGCAATAAACGCGTGATCGTTTGGATTTTATTCCGCTTGGATACGCCATGGTAACCGTAAATCTAACATGCAATTGCAAATTTACGTGCATCTTCGAATCCTTTCGTACGGGCATCTTTTTCGTTCGCTTTTAACAAGTAGGTTATTCATCGAATGTCAACGCCTGACAGAAGCGGAGCGTGGCAAAACATCAAAAGGTTGCACGACCAAGGGCTCACTTGAAATGCACTCGGCGATTCCAGCGCAACGGAATGATGGCGGAATAAAAGCGAAAATCCAATGTCAACATCAGCTGACTGTCCACTTCCGAGGCCGAGGACCGGTGCCGTACATGACCTGGCAGTGACATGAATTATTGTTTTCGTCCGCGGTTGGAGAAAAAAAATCGAAACTTTACTCATGCAACTGCCAGGACGCGGGATCTTCCACCGTTTACTTTATTTTGCTTGACTCTCAGAAAGCATAAACGGCAGTGACACAGTGGCACGAGCCCCGAGGGCTGGTCGAACGATTTTCCCCAGTTCTGGCCACCGAACCGAGCGTCACTTCAAAGATATACCTCGTGCACGCATTTGGAAGCGCATATAAATGCAGCCAGCGGATAAAACGGTTGACAACGGTTTTACAAAAAGGGTCCCGCGGCCAGCGGTTTCTAATTCTGACAATTGACTGACACGTTGCGGTGACGTTTATGATCGGCAGGACCGATGCGGTTTCGCTATGATTTTATGGAGAACGTGCCCTTTTCAACTGCTTCCCAAACCCGAGAAGGACGCGGTCTATTTCTTGCCACTTATTTCTTTTGTTTCGAATGATTTAGAATCCATAAACTTTTGCACTACGCTAGAATCTTCCAAATGTTCTAAAAGTAAGAATCGTTCGGAGCTTTCCCACGCTCCCACAATGCCTCGTGTTTATAGATTTTTTCACTTTCAATTCTACTCTCACGATTCTATTCCCTTTCGACCGGCAATCGGGTATGAAAGGCAAAAGCAGAAACGGGTTTGCGAAAAACTTCATTTTCAACGCTGACAGCAGCAAACTTGTTTATGGCACAAAAATGATAACGAGCCGAGGGTCGAACGAGCGCCCGGGGTCGATCGTCCCCTCCGACGGTGAGGGAACCCCATTTTCCGGTGCATTATGCAGCCACCCAATGTGCCACCCACCCGGGGGTTTTCGCCGGATATCAAACCGAACCCTTCGGGCACGATCTTTCCATCCCGGAATGGGAAAAACGCGACCCACCGTGCGGGGGTCTTTGGACTCTCAGAACTTTTACTGCTTCAACGAACCCCCTCTCCTGTGCACACGCCGGGGGAACCGCCCCACCTTGGGGTGCGCTTCTGCACAGATTGAAAGATCAGCTGAAGAGAACCGGCCGTTGAGCAAAAGGCGAGAGAAACAAAAACCATGCCACGAATCTGCCGGCCGGGTGGCATCGCTGGATATGGATCAGTGCAGTGTTCCTCCCCCCCTCACGCCTCTCGTCCTCCCACACCCAGAGATCGTGGCCAAGTGCTGCTACGAAAGGGACATTTTTCAGCCCGCCCGGCACGTACGCCAGCTTTCGCGGTTGTGACCCTTTACGGCCGCAGCGCCTTAGAAGAGACCGAGGGAACGATACACCGGAGGGCACGCGAAGATGAACGTTGTCTCCATATGGCTCCTAGGGCAACATCTTTTATGATGATGTTGATGATGATGATGATGATAGAGCAACAGGAAAAGCTATAAGATGAAATGGAAACCAATGAAAGTAGCAGGAGGTAGCATATTCCCTCAAGGTTTTGTAATTATTAGAATCCATCGTTTTTTTTTGTGCATTGAAGATTCGTTTAGAGTATTTTTATGACCTTTCTTTCTTTTTACCCCCTCAACTTGACGTTGAAATGAAAAAATATATAAAAGATTAGGTAGCACCAATAAGAAAACTGTTATCGTATTTTTGTTTACGATTTTTTAGCAAAAGAGATTGAATGTAAAATAAACAGTTTATTTTACTGTATATAAAACATCAACAATCAACGGGTTCGAATCCCAACCGAGACCGGACCCTCTCCTGTACGAGAGGTCTGACTATCCACGTACACATAGGGTAAAAAGTCTCGTAAGCCCTTTACAGGGCAGGCATGACCAAGAAGTCGTTACGCCAAGAAGAAGAAGAAAAAACATCAACAAGACAATAACATGAAAATTCAACGCAACAAACCCCTTTTCAACGCAACAAACCCCTTTTCAAAAACATACAGTCTTTTACTCTCATTTGTTTGATAAAACTAACAAACAATTATTGCATTTTAGCTTCCTATTATCGCAATTTGATAATTGAGAGTAAATTAATAAACATAACATAAAAAATCAGTAGTCCACCAATTTTCCCATGAGTCGACGAAATTGGCACATCTTAAGCACACCCTCAAACGAACACATTAGCCACCGATCGAGTGGCTAACTACCCTTCGCGGTGTGTTTGCTTGGAAGCCATTTCACCGGCAAACTGGCCTTCCGCCACAACCCTCTCCCTTGTATGCCCACCGGGAGGTCGGTTTGTGGGAAAACCTTTTAATGAAACTATCGGAAGAAAAGGCAAACATTGTCTTAGGTTAAAACGCTTCCCCACAACCATCTTCCCCAACGCACCAACGGGGTGTTGAGTGGAGATAAAAATAATCGCACCCAGTGAACGGGCGCCCGGTGCGATTGCACCCGGTATCGATCGATTTTGGCCCCGCGCACAAACGGTTGGAAGGGCGCGCATAAATCTAGGCCATCTAATGATGAATGAATGGCGCTGCTGCTTCCACACAGTGCAAGAGGGCTGTCGTCGGCTCAGCGAAGGGCCAGGCCAACCAGCCAGCCGCACCGTCGGAGGGATTTTCCCGGAGGTTTACTGTTTGCGTTTGCGTTTTCCTACCCCCAGCTGATTTCGCACCCATCCCTCGGGAGGGTCTTGTCCACGCAGTGCAAAGGTGCGATCGGTCAGCGCAACAGAAGTGCATTAACGATACGCCAGTGAGTTATGGCCAGTTCCGGCAGCCCCAGTTAGCCCCGGCTGGGAACGCTTCGATGGAGAATAACATGTGTTCCGTTGGCTGCTGCTACGGTCGCCTCCTTTTACCTTCCCCGAGGCCGCACAATTAAACCTTTCTTCCGATCGCAATGCAGAAAAAAGGAACACAAAATCCTGCCACCGTTACGCGCTATCGCGATATCTCGCCAGCCTGGACGATAATAAATGATCGGCACCAGGGTCCAGGTTTGATCGTGTCAGCACCGTGAATTACCGTCGATGGCGCAGGGAAACCCAAGGAGCCAGATCTCCCTCTTTCCGTGTTTTTTTTTTATTTTGTCCCACAGAAAGGGACATCATCTTGCTGGGTCCTAACGTCTGGATGGCGCGATAAATCGCCTGAATCGGCCGAGGTTCCCGTGGTTCTCGATGATGGGTTCACGCGGGGATGAAAATGCGAAATCGAGCCGCGCTAACCACGGAAAGCGATAGTTTGTTCTACATTTTAATGACCCTTCGGTTGGGCTTAGGCCCCCCCGCTCCCGGCATTACCTTCAAACCTACTTTAACGCGCGCCAATCTATTAGCATCTGTCAACGGCCACAACGGGTTGACCCGCAAAACTCGCGAGCCCATCGGGAAGATGGAGGATGCAGTAAAGCCCTTGATTTGCTACCGACATTCCCGACGGGCAGCAGGCTGTCAAGCTGCTCCAGGGTAAGTGAGTGGGAAATTATTGCAAAAAGAGATTAAAATATTTATGCTCGAGCTTGTGCTAGTTGTGAATCCAAGCCCCTTCCTTTGAAGCTTTCACTACTCTGGGTAACAAAGAAGGATAGGCTGTACTTCCTTCCCTGAAGCAGGAAAAAAAAACTATAACATCCTACAAACGACAATTAAAACTAAAATGTCTTCCAAATAATTAATTGATCATAGTATAGATTTCAGAAAATCTTAGAGAAAATCAAGAGCATGTGCACCAAAGTTTCCAGTGTTTTAAACAACAAAAAATTATTAACAAAGAAATAGAAAATCAAGAGCATGTGCCTTTTGCCTTGATGTTTTGAGTGTTTTAAACAACAAAGAATTATGAGCAGTTCGTGCAACATAAAACAACAAAAGAAAACAGAACTAAAAAAGACAGTTCTTCCAAATATTAAAATCATCCATCAGAAGATGATATGACTTTTGACTTGAAGCTTTTTTAATATTGATTAGCACTATATTGATAGAAAATCAGCAGTAGTTTTGTTTTAGTAACATGTAACAAAAAAATTAAACCGGGAATATTATTTTTTAGGGAAAGCACATCCCAGAATTTAAATAAAACTTTTTTTGATTTAAATTTAAATTTTGAGTTTTTAAACCTTAGTGCTGCTTTTTTAATCCTAATTCAAACGTAATTCAATTAGAGCTAATCCAAGAAGAGATCATTGATCACATTGTTGCCAATAGAAAAACTCCTGCTCTGATTGTATCCTCTGCTTGAACCATTGAATGCTAAGCAATCATTACACATAAATAACAATACACAAAGTCAACATAAAACATTCCTATTAGGAGGATGTACCACCAGTCGTTGGCGTTCTCTAGCAAACAGTAAAGTGCGTCTTGACCATTCTTTGCCCAACCTTCGTTGGCCCGATCGACTTTCCCTTTCATTGTTCGGGGCGAAAGCAACGTCCATTGTCCCACGCTGTTTTAGGTGCGATCTGTTTGTCTCCAGCGATAGAAATTTGCATTTTTGCCAACGTCCGAGCCGCGAAGAATCAATCGTTACGAAGACGTCGCGCTGATGCGCTGCGCTTCCTTCCGTCAACAAAAGGTGACGCCGAGCCGAGTAAAGACGTGTCGTTAAGATTTGTCCCATTGACAAACGAATGCTCGAGCGATCGAGAATGTGCGTTGTGCAGTGGGGCCTACTTGGGCGCCTCGGCGTCAGGCAGATGGACAGACATCTTGAGGACATCCTTCGCGGGCGCCCGTGGACGCTTGTTAGTTTGGATGCAGATGGCGAAGATGTGCCAAACGCCACCGCACGTCTGCTGGACACGTGAAACGAAACAGTAAATATGATGTTTGCATTTGACTTCACCGAGCCGCCACCAGTGACACAGTTACAAGCGAATCCGTCGCGAAAGTGACCATCGGGAAAAGCGCGTCGAAACCTAACCATCATTTGGATCATGATCGCATAAGGTCGGACCTTATGGTGCGTCTGAAGCTTTTCCTTCAAGCAATTCGACACCTCCCGCGTACCAGGAAATCCAAAGGGCACGTCAGGAAAGCACATAACAAAACCAGGAAACAAAACACCAAAACGGTCTACACGTGAATGAAACAAAACCTCAAAACCCAAAACGGGGGTGACAAAATGTTTCACGAGAGCTTCAGCCGTTTTCCACCCCACTCCGTTTCGTTTACTTTTCTATTCCCAGTTTTAGATTTGCCCCTGCGTCGTGATCGTGATCGATGATCGTTTGCGGCGCACGGTGAAATTGTGAAACGTTACGCGATCCCGCGCTTTACTGGGCCACCGCCGCCGATGTGCCGGTTTTGGGATTCAAAATGGCATAATTTATTGACTCCGGCGGCCACCGCCGCACCGGGAAGCGAATCGGGCCACATTCCGCATTCTAGATCTCGGTCCGTCAACGATGACGACGACGACGACGACGACGATGTGGTTAGCCCTAGCGATGACTAACCGCCGCGGGAAGATCATATTGATCCCTTGCCGGCTCGTTCCTGCGAACCCAATTATACGATGGTCTTTATTTTTCCCCCCCTCTTTTCTATTTGAATGCCCTTTCGTGCGCGACATTGTTGCATTCAAATTTGTTTTGGGGTGGCAGACCGTTTTGGTTGGTGTGGACAAAATAATTGTCAAATAACACACGAACCTCACGGTTTCGGGGAAGGCGAGAGGAAAAATCGAAGGAGTTAGAGACCATGCATCAACAGCCATCATGCAGAAGTTCAATAAACGATTCTTTATACACCTTAAAACACCACGAACTTAACTAAACATTAACTTTTTTAAACCAAATGCATGCAACACTTTTTCTGTAGTCATATTCTTGATAATACATTTTAGGATTGTGCTTGCAATAGTTCCTTACCGGGCTTTTTAGCTAAACATTTTTCATTGCTTTATTTCGTAACTTATTCCTGCGTAACATTAATCGATTTATGAAAAAAAAAGCATGAAACCAGATTGGTAGCTTCCGACGAAATCTGTAGCAAGGGGCGCGAGTCTGCAGAAGAGTATCTGGGATAGGATTTTGTAGGCGGCATTGAGGACTGTGATGGCTCGAAAGTTGGCACAGTCCATTCTGTCACCCTTCTTGTACACTGGATGGATGTTCATCTAATGAGTATGCACATTTTCTCAATTTGGCAAATTCGCTTCTTTTGCACTTCGTTGACTGTTACGGACATACATATGGAAATGCATAATGCAATTTTAGTGCATATCCTTTCGAAAGTAAATTGTATCAGCACAAATAGCTTTTAGCGCATCAACGAAATCTATGAATTCGGTGACCAAAAATTACCTACAACACAATCTTCAAATCCACAATTGAAACAGCGAATTGTGAAAAAAGTAATATCGCTAGCAATTCAACTGATATTAATATCGCCAAATATGTATGCGTCGAGTTTGAGGATTATTGTATGAAAAATGATAGCAAAAATAAGTGGTTCTTAACTAAAGAAAATGAAATAGTAGAAATGAAATATGGTTTAGAGTCCAATGATACTATTTCGATTCACGGATACCAGTCAACGATCAGAGGTTATTTTTCGAAAAACCAATAAGATCCTCCTATTTAAACATTTATGTTTCATCTTTGACACAAAATTCGCAAAATTCTCGAAATTCGTCTTGATTTCATTTAAACATTTACAAATTTTAATTCCGCAAGCATTTTAGAACTGTTCAACGGACACACTAAACGGAGGCCTGTGATTGGTCGGCCCGAACCGGTCGAAACCGGTTCTCCGAAACGGTTCTTCAATCTGGTGGCCTCACTAGCGTCACCTGGTGAGCGCAGCTGGGAATGCGTTCGCTGCACTAGCGACCACTATCTGTCAGACTGCGAAGCTCACTCAGGCGATCAAATGATTTTTTGAAGATACATTTGATTTGTTTATATTTTATTTTCTTCTTTTAAGAACTCGTAGTGTACGTCGTTTTTAATTTATTTATTTCAGAAAATATTCTACTATGCTTTAAAAATATCTTTAAAGTAGTAACAATAGCAAGATCGAGTGAAAAGCTTAGATTTTCAAGGGTTCCAAAACATAATCGGATTTCAGTTTGGAGAACCATTTGCGATCTTTTTCGAATTTTCAGATTCGATCTAACGTAAATACAAGACAAGGCACTGTTCGCACAAATCGTTGCTCGTAGTGAACAATAAGCATTATGGTAAATCATCTACGAGGCACCATTCAATTTACCTTGCAGCCTACTATTTAGAGGGCCCGTGATTTTGCGCCGGCGAGCAATAGGAAAATCGGCACGCTGAAATGCCAAGTTGACTGATCGGAACCACGCTTAATTAGGTTCAAGAACAACATGGCACATGTTAACACATTACCGGCCGATGGTGTAACGGAGGTGTGCGCCAAAAGCTCCCCAGTGCCCCACGGGTGTCCCCTATTGTCCGCGCGAGTCTTGCCTTCTTGCCCTTGGCGGAGTCATTTCGCAAGCCCTATGACGCCCGTCGAAAACCTCGTGCTCCAGTTCGGCTGTCCCTGTGTCATGCCCGGGTATCATGCCCGATCAGCAACATCAGCAGCAGCGACTCCGTGACTCATGAGCCAACTGAGCCTGGGAATATTGTTTTCCATTCCCTTCCGTTCGGCCACATTTGGCACCGGCGTCGAACGGGTGCATTCCCTTTTCATTTTGTTTTGTTTTTTTTTCATTCAAACCCAGAAAACCATCATATTATTTTCATATTTGGCTGGTTGGACTGCTTTTATGGGGGCAAAAATAAACGGTAACGGTCTACCATTCAGCACGGGCTTCGGGAGGAGATGAGAACTAATTGCATACCATTGCGCCATCGGCGGTAGCTGCCGTGTGGAGTTCTAAAGGCGCGATACGGATTCATTCAGAACCGCCATTTATCTTGCGTCGGATAAATGCAGCGCCTGCAGTTTGGTTCTTAAGAGGCGCTCCCCCAAAAGTCACCCCTAAAAGAGCCGGGCACGTTGATTTTAAAGTTTATGCTGGCCCTTCCGAAGGTTGTTTGCAGTGTTTGTTCCTCTGACACTTTCGACCCGACGTTCTCCCCCTGAAGCATGAATCATTAGGGCAATCGCTTTTGGTAAACGGTGGAACAAAACGGTAACTGGGGGATAATAAACTCATAAAGCAATCATTAGAATTGCACTACTTCAAGCGTAGGTGTACAAAAAAAATCACCTACACACACACACAACCCAACTGGCAGAGTAGATAGGAGTTGTCAAACTATGAACAAGGTCAGACAGATCATTAAAAAGCAGAAGAAGAGATAACAAAATGACCACTAATATCTGCAAAAGGTTTGGTGGCAAAACAGACAACCTCTGTACCAGTAAACATTCCAATTTGCATGACAACCATCAATGACAGCACACAAAATGTCACAGACGAATCCATCATCATTATCATCATCATCACCTTTTCGGTGGGTGATGAACTTCAGGTGTTTAAAAAGCGAGTATAAAAAAACTAACATTACCACTCAGTCAGTCATTGACTTGGAAAAATGCTCATTTTTCGGCTTCGCCAAACGAACCAGACGCGAAGCAAGACGCCCCCGCTGGCCTGAAGACAATCAACACAAACGTACACACCGGCGTGAAGTGATCATAAATTCAACGAATGTCGAAAATCGTCTCAACCGTGAACCAACTCCAGGCCACGAGCCACACAGCAAAACAAAAAACTGCGTTAAACTGGGAAAACTATTCACCCGAACAAGCTCGCCAACACTAATTGCATCGTAATCACGAGAGAGAAAAAATGGGCTGCCAAAAGAGTCATTTTATGTGCCAAGGGTGTTAATATGTGCAACTCCCACCGGGTCGAGTAATGTCCAGCATCGCATTCCTTTCGATGAAACGAAAAGCCGTTGGAAAAGCTTACACAAAAAGGTGCATTTTTCCATACCATTGCTTCCATTACTCCCTTCTGGCACAAACTCCGATGAGCCAACAACTGTGTTACGAGGTAAAGGGCTCCGAATCAAGTTCGTTGTTGTAAATAATGAAATTAACCTGGTAATTATTTCGTCAACCAATGAAATGTTTTATCGGCATGTAGTAAATTTCGTAAATGGTGCCATTTCAAGCTGGACGTAAACAACCCTTTTGGGCAAATGGACAAAACGTATATCAATGGTGGGGAGTGCAGAAATAATAGCTTAATTTGTTGCGCCATTAATAATATCTATCAATAATAACCTTTTCGGTACGCCAAGTGGATGTTTCATTGTGACTTAAGCAATCCGAAAACTACCCATATATACACATTTGAAACGTAATTCAGCGTGTAAATTCCTTAAAATTACCCGATAAGTTGTATAATGAAACGAACTCACCCATTTATATGCCCCCAAAATGCATTGAATGATGGAACAAAATAATTGCACAGAAAAATCCTTCACCAAGCAGTCGCAGTCAAAAGGTTTCTGCATTTCGAGCGTTTGGCCAATTTTGCTACCTTCAAACACATGCCGCCGCGGTTTTCCTCGTGCCCTTTTTATTTCGGAGGCAAAATTACGAGGCACAGGCCATTCTCGTTGATGGGTTGCCCCGCTTTATGCGTCTCTCATATATTTTTTTAATTTCTAGTTTTGCCACAAATACCCGTACAGGTCATGTTAACACATCATTTCCCACCAGCACTCCCGCCCGGCCCTCCAATTGGGGGAGGTGTGCGCCACCGTTTACGTTCATTATCTTAATGAATATGTTCAACGATTGATTTATGGATACCGTTTCCGAAACTTTTGCATTTTATTTCACGTGCCCAGTTGCCATAAACGCACCAAACGGGCCGGGAACGTGTCTTTTTTCCCATATTGGACGCGACGTGCTCATTGCCCGTGCTGGGTTGTTGGGTGGGTGCTGAGGGGTTGGTCGGGAATACGGTTCATAATTTTTCCATTGGACCGATCGTGTTCTTAGAACCATCCAGGAGCAGGACTTCTCCGGCCCATTACTGTTTTATATTTCGCCGTTATGAAATGCGCCGCTCCATCGGGGCCACATCAACAACAGCGCCGGGACGCACCCAGACCAATCCACCACCAACGCCACCACACCACCTTCCCGGGGCGCCCGATTGTAATAGCTAAATAGCTAAAGGTCTCCCGGAGCGATCGATACCTTTCGCCCGGTAGCTGATCGGTAGGAAAAACCCTCCATCCTCGATTGGACCGTTTATTCACACGAACCTAGTCACTGAAGTCTGGTCAACCTGGAGGACAAGGAGAAACACGGGGGTTGAGGGTGGGAGAGGACTAAAAGGTTCCACCCACCGCACGAACTGGCCGTCGTTCGAATTCCGATTTATGGCCTTTGCCAGCCCGTTCCGGAAAGGAAGTTGTACCGATCAGCCCCGATGATGAGTCTTGGGTGCTCTCACCTACATTTAAGCCCCATCTCGGGGAACCACACTGCTACCGTCGGCGTGCGGTAGCGATGGCTGGGAGAGCAGCGGAGGTCCGCGGAACCGATGATGGGTTCGCGAAAACATATTTCTCCGCCCGCAGCTCGCGCTGCTTAACGGGTCGGAAAGCCGCCGGAGTGTTTTCGGTTTTGTTTGACTCGCCTCGCACACTCTCCGCCAGCTGGTCTGCAGCAACAAATCGGCTGCGATGTGCGAAAATCGATCGATAGCTTCATTATCATAAATCGTGATGAGATCACTGCTCGTTTTGAGCATGATTTCTCTCGTTTATCAAAATAGAAGCGAGACTTTCCTTTTTTCCCACCTTTTTCCATCTCGCTTCTAGGTAAAAACTGCTCGGCTCAACTGATCCTAGAAACGATGGCAAAATATGTGGACTACTAGTGGAAAAACTAGTTTGAATGGAAAATTCTTCACTATTTTTGAGAAATTTTAAAAACACAAATCCGCGAAAATGTGTTGACCTTGTGTGAATTTGAATTATTAAAATTTTACTACTTAGTGGAAAACTAGTGTAAATGGAAATTTTGTCACTATTTTAGAGAAATTTTAAAAACACAAATCCGTGAAAATTTGTTCATCTTGTGTGAATTTGAATTATTACAATTTTACTTGATATTATTACTTTTTTTATACAGGTTTTACCTTGGCATTTTTTTTTTTTTGTTATATTCGCTTTACTATTTTCTCATTCTGTTTTGTATGTATTACTTTTATCTATAAAATATTTTAGCTTTTTTAAGTTTAGAGGTTTGTGTTCACAGAAAACTCGAAAAATATTTGAATAAAGTTAACTTTAACCACTGTAGATGATGCTGAAGATTTTTTTTTATTCCAGTTTTTAGATAAAATCATCTAAATTTTACATTTGAAACTCAGTTTTACTAACAGAAAGAACATGAATGACCTCTGCAATGCTAAACCAAAAAAACAGCACATCATGAAAATGCATAAAATTTATATTTGTGTTGACAAAGATTTTCTACAACTTACGGTAGGGTAACTGTACCAATAGTGGTGCACTTAGTAATGTAAATACCAATTAGGTGTAATTTATGAGTGTTAAGAACACAATATTAAACATATTTGAATCAATTATGATCGAAACATGACTTTTCTTCTGAAAAACATCTATTTTCACCGTAAACCATACAAAATACACGAAAAAAACGTATTTTTCTTCCTAGTCGGTTGCTCCTATTATGGTGGTATGGTTCCTATAGTTGTGGTATCGTGTTCCTATAGTGGTGGTAGTACGAAAAGCTTGAATATATTTTGACTATTACTTATTTTTGAAGCATGTTTCAAACAGAACGGTAAAATACTCCTTGACTAATGCGTTGTCATTGAAAAGACTGTATTGTTTTACCGAAATATGTCCAATTTTAATTCATAACAAATGCTCTGAATATTACAGCTAAAACTATAGTATATGCTTTATAGCGTATCTTTCGCCCGCTTTCTTTTTTTTTCTTCCGCTTCTTCTGCTGAGCCTTCTCTCCAGTTCCGTTTTGTTTATTTTGTTGAAACAGAATAAAATCACTAAACTTACCTGATTATACTGGCCAAAACCGAAATAAAACTAAAATATACTTGTGTAAAAATCTATGGCTACTATAGGAACAACTTGGGTTTTTGTGACTATAGTGGCACTATAGTAAAAACTATGAAAATATAATAAAATTATGCTAAAATGCACTAAGTTCGTATAAATCAATTATATTGGGGTATGTCAGAAGCGAAATCATATAGTTTTAATGATTTTGCAGTGATTTATAGCCTTAAGCAAATCACGATATTCGTTATAGATTCTTAAGGAATGCAGCATGTTGGGACAACCTGTTTTGAAAATATGAATTTTGGAGCTTCCTTATTACGGAATGAGATGGTTCATCTTTTTAACACTCCGCAGAAGATCAAAGAACATTTCATAGAAGAACAAATAACTCCATTGTATATTTATCGGCGTAGAGCTAGGATTTTATTCCACTACAACCACTATTGGTACTAGCTCCACTATAGGTGCACTTACCCTAGTGTTTACTTAGAACAATAATTTATAATAACTACAACTAAATAGCATAAAAATGAAAGTTATGTCCAGCACTGAGTTTCGAATTTTTTGGAAGTGTTTCATATAAAGTTTCGCCTCTCTAAAGTGTTAAAACATTCTCAATTCTTTTCTCCAACCCTTCTTTGCCGAACATCATTTACACATCCCCGGGGCGTCAAGCTAGTAACCATAAAATTTAGGTGATTTCAATCGAAACCTAGTACAGTACCTGGAACCTGTTAAATTACTAATGAGTTATTTTAGAATTCATAAGCATCACTTTACTTTTAAAGCCGGTACATTTTTACTATCATTTAAAATATACACCACACTTCTAAGGTTTGAAAGACAGAAAAATAGGAACAAACTAATAAAACGTGCCTTCCATTCTGCACCTTTTATGCAGAAGGGCTCGTGCTGGGACAGAAATACCACAAAAAGCACCGCTCCAAACGGACCTTCAGTGAAACTCTACACGGGGCACATTACTGCCACTTCTCGAAGCCCCGGTAAGCACATAATATATGAACGTGCATTTCTTCGATGCATTTCCCTGCACCACCCCCTTCAGTTTCGCATTGCGTGTGCATCTAAACATGCGAATGCAATATGCAACGCGTGTGTGCGGCAGATAGGAGCAACATTTCGTCAATGGGGAAATTGTCCGATCTGTCTGGGGAAACGATGAACATCATAGGTATGCTGAAAACACGTGCTAATATTTCGCAAGCACGAGTCCTTTCCCTTTCACAATGCATCATCGGATCGTTTTACAAAAAAAGTAGCAGAGAGTTTCCCTTTCAGTGGAAGAATTCTCTTGCCTATTTAAACAGTATCTCTTATGGACTCGCTTCGTTTAAATGTAATTGTAAAAACAATATAAACTTAACAATTCGTTAGGTTTATCATACGCTTAAGATTGTTGTAAAAAGGCAAACATATAAAGTGACCACACACTACGTAACATGCAAAAGCGAAAAGACCCCACAAGAACAATGGCGACAAATTTAACCTACATACTTATACCGTCCTTGCAAAACATCTCAAAGGTAGTGTACTTCCGTTCGCGGCGATAGCAGACACAAACGGGGCAACTATTTCAAGCATGTCTGGTTGCGTGAAATGTTCAAATAAAAATACCTTTTGCCCGTGAGTGTATTGCAAAAACACCTTCCCTAGTCCCCGATGGCTTGAAGAACGACGGTTGCAGAAGCAGCAACAACAGTCCATCCAATTAGGGAACCTTCCAGCGGGTGGATAAGACATCGGACACCCCCAGGGGAGTGGTTCACCCTCTCCCAATCCCAGACACACACGCGGACACCCCGAACCACCGTCTCGCAGGTAACGATGGCCCAGCAACGCCACGGTTCAGTGAAATTGGAAGACGAGCCTAATGACCGTCGGGTGCGCGCGTCTGGGTGTGTAGCGCTTTCCGTTCTATTTGGCCTGTCCAGCGGTGCAGCACCGGTTCCGGCCACCAGGTGCCATTAAAAAACCAGGGGGCTGCTGGCGAAAATTTGTGGCCCCACGTAAACCTGTCCGTAACGGAGAAACGGTCCCGCGATCCGCCTCGAGGCCGTGCGGGAAAACCACAAATTTTCATGCCATCCTGCCATCCGGCGTGATATCCGCTGCCAGGGACGGCCGGCCGGAAGCAGGGCTAGCCATTTCTCCAACCCGCATCTAGGGCGTGGACACTTGTAAAGAAATCACTTCGATCGATCGGAGCGCACCATTGAAAACCCCCAAGGCCAACAGTGATGAACGGACGCATTCCCTGACCACCGCACGACCGCTCCGATCCGCGGTTTCATTCGAATAGTTTTTCCCTCCCCCACTCCAGGCGACATTGTCCACCGTTTAATCCACCGCCATCATCGTGTACTCGTTGCATAACAATCACCCTGTTCTCCGGTGCTCCATGTTGTCGCCTGTTCTAGGTGTATTTATATATGCCTCGCCCTACCGGGATTTCCAGCTGCCTGCACTTGAATTTTCCACCAATCCCTCACCCATGCTCCCCTTTCCAGCGCGGGCGATCGCGTGTTACTCATCAAAATAATGGACTAAAGCTATAATATGCTAATTCTATCACACGAAGCGGATGCCGGCAGCCCCGGTTGCAATGCGGGCGACCGACATTGGTTGGTTGATTTTTTTCCCCTTCATGTGACCGCTCCTCTGTTTTCGAAAGAAATACATATATTCTTTCAAGGGAGTGGATTCCATTTGGCAAAGGATTCTTGGGCCCAACGTTTATTTAGGAGGGAAACTTAATACAGGGCTGTCTCGTCAAACAAAACCTTCACGTTACCGATTGGGAAGTTCAATCAGACGAAAGGTACGTAGATAGTATTAGTTTGCAGTTTTGGAAACATTAAATGTTGCTATCTTATTGCTGAAAAATGACAGAATCATATTTTTCAGTTTTATTTTAGATAACGTATCTAACGTGAAATGCGTTTATATTGATTTTAGTACAATCAATTATTTTAAAAGAAATCATCTGACGATTTAAAATAACAAAAAAAAAATATGAAAAAACGGTCACGTGTGCGACTAATTGTATGATTATGTATAGCTTATTTTCCTACTTTTTGTTGTCTTTATATTTATAAATTTACTTTTTGATTTTTCTGATTAAATTACTATTTCTTAAAGGTATGTCTGTCAACAAAATGTCTTTAAACTAGACCGTCTATGTTGTACCAGGTATCTCAAAAATAGTTCTTATCTACATTAGTTTAGTACTATTTACGTACTTCTACTTAGAGAAATATGGTATTTGCCAGTAGTGAGAATATTTTATAGCTTGATAAGAAAGGCGAAAAATTAGCTAATAGTTCGTGGAAATAATTGACCCATTTAATCTACCCTCCAAATATCCGTATCCAATGCACGAGTATGACAAAACTTGATCAAAAATTGCAAAATTTCACATCCCCCATCGGCAAACATTGCTAACCTCATCGAGGGTGGTCTAGGAGCACACTTTCTTTCCCGAACAAAACTATGAATTACGCCAACGACGCAGACGACAAAAATGCCCACCCCCATCCTCGACCACCGGCTCCCACCAAAAGCCTTTTCGAAATCATAAACCCGTTCCTCATTAGGGACATTCCATACACACGCACACACACATGCACGCATATGCCATCACCATTAAAGTGCAAAGACATCCGCGTGGTCCATTAAATGGCTCAAAAATTGAACGAAGATGATTTCGGTCCCATTTTCGGAGATGAGCAAACGAAGAGGGTAGTAACCAGCAGCTGCTGCTGCCTCCCAAATCGAATCTTCAACCGCGTTGTTTGCCGGGCGCGGGATGGGTGAGAGTAGTTTTTCATTTCTTTGTCGTTTTCTTTCCTTATTTCCTTTCTTTTCATTTCGATTCGGTTCGGATTTCCTGTTTGCTTATTGTTTTTCACTATCTTTTCATTTTGCCCGATTGGGCGGGAAAGTGCACATTTGCGTCTCGCGGTCCCGAGAAGGGGTGGATCGAGGAGGGAGTGGTTGTGGTTTACTTTTCCCCCGCTGCGGCCTCCAGGAGGCTTCCTACGCATGTAGCAGTCCAACCATCCCGACTGGTGGAAGTGTCCGAGTGAAGTGAATACGCGACCAGCGAGTTCGCTTTTCCGCTAATTTTCACTCCCCCGCTTCCCTCTTCGTCGTCCGTGTGGTCACCGGCGGCCAAGAAACGCCGCAAGACTCGGTTGGACGGAAATGAGGGAACCACGCACGACGCGGGAGTCCTCCGATTGCGCGTTGCGCATGGCCGCGTGTTGGCCACGGCCGTGAAATTGGATATTAGGTTATGGGCTTTCGGAAACGGACCTCTGAAGTCGTATTAATTGCAAATGCCGCACCACGACTACCGTATCTAACAGTGGGCTCAATGGGAATTGAGATGGGAAAGAAAATGAATTCCACCATTGTCGCAACCGTTTGACCCTTTGGGAGCAATTTTGACGCAAAGTTTTTTACAAAATATTTCAATAAATAGTTTTAAAATTGAAAACTAATAGGACTAAGGAAATGACTGAAGTATTTTCATTCAAACAAACGAGCTAAACGTCATGGATAAATTCTCATTCATGAATCATGAATAGACGATCATTATCGCCGTCAATCACAAACTAATTTAATATAACGGCCACATCCCGCATACCTCCCCCGCTCACTCACTTCATCCTCCTCCGATGGACTCTTCTGGATGCCGAGCCGAACTTTCGAGTACTGCTTCATTAGCACCCGCCAGACGACGTACGCCATTTTAAAGCCTCGTCGTTTCTTCGTTTCACGTTTTTCCTTAGCTCCTCGAATCTATTTTTTCGTAACACTCCGAGCACGTGCTCGCACGGTAATCAACGCAACATAAAACGGCTTTCCTTTGCTGCACATTGCAATGCCGCCACCGCTCCATCCGCCTGCCGGCGAGAACTTGGATGTTTCTTTCTTTGTGTTTTCACTTTTCCTTTCGCTTTAAGATGGGGCCCTTTAACGTGGGGCTACTTAACGTACGGTAGCACCTTCGATCATCATCACGAGGCCTTTCGATTGCGTTAATCTTGCATTTCGGCACTATCACTAGAGAGACGCACACACACAAAATACACACAGTTCAGGCTTTGGGTGAGCTTTTCCTCGCTAGGACATACCCAAACCGCTGCCGGAATGCCGCTTCTCACTTCTTCGGGGTGATTTTTTTTTCTCTCCCCCCAAAAGCCCGTAATTACCCTTGCGAGGGTTGCCTATTCTCTTTCATAATGTTTTTTTCTTTTCTCTCCTATTTTGCCCGTCTCGCGTCTATCAATAAACTTTTCGCGCTGGTTTTCTTTCACGCTCCTCTATTTTCCAATTCCACCTTTTTCACCGAACACTGTGAAGACACCAAAGCTTGTACTCGCTCGTGAGACGAAGCGTGCGCCATCGGAAGTCATAATGGACACTTATCATAACCTATATTTTCACCATACCGTAATTACTGATTGATGGATTAATTTTAGCACCCAACACTCCGTCGACGTGCAGTTAACCGGTAGCAGCACTGGTACACAAACACACACACACACACACACACACACACACACACTGGAAACAACAAGAATTTCCCTTCAGGAAAAATTTAGGCACAGTTATAGATAAAAAAGAGAGAGAAAAAAACACACGCCACTTTCTTATCACCAACACGATCTTCTTGAGTTGTGAATTAGAATTGATGGGTTGCAAATCTGATGAACGAACTTTACCGCGAACGATTCGACACACGACTCGGCCAGATATCGCTCCGGACATAACGGATACTAATCGATATCTCTGGCAACCAATCTGCCGAGCGTCAGGTCAGCGGTGCTTCGAGCAGAAGCTCCTCGGGCTGGACACATCACCGGACCGAGGTAAATTCATTAGTGAAGGCAAAACCTGTCAGCAACCACAACACCCCGGACACTTTGACCATGCAAATGACACACTACTACACCCCGGTGGATTAAGTAAAGGCGGGAGTTGGTGTCACGACGACGACGACGACGATGTGGAGTCACGGCTTGGGGACTAATCAGATGGATTAGTAAATACCCGCAAGTGCACCGGCGTGGGGACTTCCAGTTCGCCGGCGAAAGACACTGTCGAGAATTCCACGAACCGTGAAAACACATCCGACACCTCCGGCCCTCTCAGCTCTTAGAGGGGCGTTAAATTGATTGTCGCCCATAGGATGTGCGCATCTAAACGCTAAAACGCGCGTTTAGTGTGGGTGTGGGAGTTGAGCTAAACTCTCTTGAAACGCTTCAGCAACTTCGTTGGAATTTTTTATGTCACTTCAAGCAAGGCAGAACTCTGGAAAAGAAGGTTCCAAAATCGAGGGAAAAAGGTGGAAATTCGTTTCCCAACCTTTCCGCGCACGGGAAGAACTCTAACATCCGTTTCGAAATCCACACGCACTCGCCCTTAGACTCTGACACACAAATTGAATTTAAACAACAACTCCACATGGTTCACCGAAGAGAAAAAAAAGCGGACACACGGTTTAGGAAAAATCTATCAGCTGGAAAAAAGAAACAATGTCACGCCGGCACGATCTTCGTCAGCATGATCGTCGGCGACACCTTGGTTTTTACTTCAATTTTTCGCAATGAGGTTAGGGTTTCCCCGGACCAACATTTTACCAACAATACCTCGTCACACACTGCTCGTCCCCGAGGTTAGCAGTTCTTTTCTTAGCCTGTTGCGCTTCGCATTGTTTCACCCGCGTGGCCAACCCCGAATCGATCGATCGCCAGGGGGGGTTTTGCACCCTCCTTGATCCTATATTTTCACTGTCTTTGGTGTGAGGTCGGTACGCGTTTTGCCGCTGTCCACGCGTCCCTCTCGGAAGCCGTATCAACCGGAGAACCCGTGCACCTTGACGTCGTCCGCGGTGTAGTACATCAAATCGGCAACTGAAGCGACCGTGCGCGGGGTCTGTGTGTATGTGCTCCAGCAGCAGCAGCAGCGCCGGGCGCCGAGCGACGCGAAGCGGCAACCAAAACGAACCGACCACCGCCTGAATCATCATACCATCCTCTCCCGGCCGGGCTGGTTGGTTGGTGGTCGGCGCCACCCGTTTAATTTTTCCACTTTTTTATTCGCTCACTCTTTCCTGACCCGGTCCGATGATTTTCCCTACGACGACCGAACAACAGCCGAACAATAATCGGCGTCCGCGGCCACGCACGGCCGCCAAGCGGATGGTAAGGCACCGACGGGCGGGTGGCGCAGGGAGTGGTTTTCCTCTGCGGAGTTTTTGTTTTGATCGCCGGTCGGATGCGCAGTGCTGACCGCACCGCCCCATGTTGCGAGGCCCGCGAACAATGTTGTTTTGTTGCTTGACGCTGACGTTCGAAGGGGTGCGAGAAGGGGAAGCCAATTGTCGTGACGTGCGGTGAAGGGTGCGGCGCGGCTCGGAATCAATGGAACCGAGTGGAAAATAATCCCGGTGGTTCGCCGTGCTGTGGCTTTCCCGTGCGTGTCTCCAGAACACGTTGAGCCGGTTCGCCTTTTTGTTCGTAAATGATGCCGCATGATATAAACAGACAGGTCTGTTTTCAAAAACGGAATAAGTCAAACAAACATGTGCAAGGAAGGATTGATGCAATCATTAGTAAGGTATTTTTGTACCGAACTATTGCACGCCTTTCAGCAAAGACCGACTCACAGTAACATTGCACTTCAAACGCAATTTTGAAATGGCCTGTCGGTCGAACTAGAAAATGCATCCATCATACAACTTGGTCATTAGCCAAATACTCAGCATGATCACTTTTGCCAGACACCAGGTTTAATTAGTTTCTTGGAAGAAACCCCCTTTCATATATATTTTTTTCCGTTTCGGTAACGGTTAAATTATATTATATCCCTTAACATTTTTGGTTTTCTTTTAAAATTCACAAGTAAAATAAACCACGTGCATCAAAAAGCCGTATTCAAAGCCATGCATTACTTTTGATAAGTCTACATAAAATCATGTAGCTTTTACCAACGAAAGCATCGTATAGCCCAGGGATCGGCACACATTTCTCGAAAAGGGGCAGGTAGCTAAATTCAAACCACTGGTCAGATACCATAAGAAATTTTTATTTAATGATACAGTCCTTTAATTTTTTGGAGGGATAGTGATATTTTTTTGTGAGTGAGTAATAGAATATTTCTTGACTACCACTATTCAATCTTGACTAGACCGTCAGTATAAGTTTCAAACAATTTTTGTATAATACATTATCTAAATTCATTCTGTTTATGATACAAACAAATAGGCAATGAAGGTTTAATTCTGAATAGCTTTTACATGTGCACAAATAATTTCTGTACATCCAGTTTCAGATTGATGTACTTTGTCTTTTTGAAAATTGTTCGCACCAACTGCTTGTTTTGAAGTACCTAAATTTTTTCAAAGATTTTTCACGGTTATATGCTCGGAAACAAGCACTGTTCTATCTTTTAACATTAAAATAAACTTAACGAACGTAAGGAAAGTTTATTTTCACTACCATTTCTTGATTGCTATTTTTATCTTTTCAAAAATCTCTGGTTATTCTTGTAAGTTATATAAAAATGTTCAAGCAGGCCAGATAAAATCTGCTAGAGTAGTAGGCCAGATTTGGCCTGCGGGCAAGACTATGCCGACCCCTGGTATAGCGGGACAAACCTATCGCCGTCCTCTTGCTCCAACCACACTTTGATACCTGAAATGCACACCAAAACTGCAGCGTGGAGTGATATACAAAAACTATGGCACATTAACACCGGCACCCCACACATTCAGCAACATAACCGGATACAGATATGCAAACTATCCGACACGTGGTTCACTTCCCCCGGCGGTCACGGTGAAGGACGGCGATGATGGGGCTGTTGGTGAATTGTAAAGTATGCTAATCACCGCCTGCTTGCATTAAAAAAGTTCGTTGGTCCACCTGCCCTGCAGAACATTTGAATTGGCAAAGCATGTTTTGTAGCCAAAAAACTTTGTTCTTTTTTGAAAAAAAGAATCTTTGATCCATAATTTGGCAATATCGCTTGGAACATTCACACATTAAACAAGAAACCACTATAATATTAAGGTTATGACAAAAATGAATGTAAAAATAGAAAAGAATCTAGTTTTCTTATCAAACAAATATGGTGCAATTATTATGATCATAATGCTCTTTCAATCTGTCTATCCAATACACGCAACGCATGCAGATGTTTGTTTGAAAGTTGTAAATCAATCAATACCCAAACAAACCAGCTCCGTGTGTTGTTTGATGTGTAAATCAATTGCCTTATTAATTCATTATTTTTTCGCTTTCAGACGGTGATCGAGTAGTCCTGCCACTCGTGATGCACGATAAACAATCCACGAGAAGATTTATACCAGCGAATGTAAATGGATATCATTACTTTTGGTCGGCGCTACACGCACAGAAACGAATGGCACGCTAATGAAAAACGGAAGCCAGCCGGGTTTGGGTTGCATCTGCTTGTAAGCCCATTCGATCGATTGGTTGAAAAATTCACTTTCTAATAGCGCAGCAAAGGAAAACTTTCATTTTCATTCAACGCCTCTACAGGCGGGTGAGGGCGGGTGTTTTTTCTCGATTATTAGTTATAAAGGAGGCTCGTGACGCTATATTTGCTGGTTGGGAGAACTTGTTTCAAGCGGTACTTACCCAGTGGAGAACTTGCTGCCAGCATTCGAGAAGTCCATCGTTGAGCGTACTGCAATTCGCCATCAACCAGCCTATTGCGATGTGACAATAGACGTGACAGGTATGCAGAAAAATCAGCAACGTATCCATGGTGCTAGCCATAGTGGTCGTGTTGTTGTCGTTCGTTCACTGATCACGTGCCTCTTTCATTATCGATATCACTTCAAACAGTTTATTGGAGGATTGATAGAATTAACCACGTAAAACCATTGCTATTTCAATTCATCATCATCGAAATGAGTTGAGATTCTCTAGGAAACGTATAAACAGTAACAGTAACAAAAGAAAACAACACCATTTTGTGCCTCTAGCAAGCACGCGGCGTGCGCGACAATCACCACTCTATCGTTACTGACGCTCGACTGAGATGTCCGACAGGCGACCGCCGAGAGTTCTGCCACACCAGCACAATGACCGCAAGCGCACAGCACATTGAACACCGGCCATGATGTGGCACAAGGGTACGTACCGCCGCCAACCGGCCAGTGATGAGCGCGTGTAGTTTTTGTGTTTCCCATCCCTGTCCTATAGGTAAAACCGCACTAATTCGTTCGGCTTCGTCGGCAGTCGCCCTGAGGAACTGCCGGGGAAATGGGTAACTTACAGGCTCACTCATAGCAATAGAGGGTTCTACCGTGAGGTTATATGTATTGTTTCTCATTCCAGTTTTTGTCTTCTATTCGCCCGCAAAGCCCTTAGTCGGGACGGAACCAATTGAGCCAGCGATGCGGTCACTTGACGAACCATCCATTCCGATTGCCGCTTGAATCTCTGTCCCGGTTCGAAACGTTAGTTGGCCCCGAAAGACGACGTCGCCTTGACTGGGAAGCCTTACAAGTGGCTGTGATATTCGCCTCGTGCTGTTTTGGAAGTCGAGGGTGACGAAGTCAAGCAAATTAGCAAACGTGCAACATGTCTCCGGTACCGGTAAGCTAATTTTTTTTTAATACTTCTGGGTACAAAAGGGGTTTTTTTTCTTGAGGCAATGGACCGTAGTAAACAAAAAAATTAAGTCTTAGGGTCAGAACATTCTTTAAGTAAACAAAGCAACAACAGGATATTCTCGGATACCAAAGAACCAAAGCGAAGACAATAGTTAAGGTAGATAGAATTAAACCTAAATGCTTTCTTTTATATGATCTATTTTAACTCTAATTCAAAATGAGTTGAATTTTTAGTATGTAATAATCATATTGGGATTTTAATAATGGTGCTCTGGGACAACCGGAAGTTTACGGTGGTTAGAAAATCATCCGACGTAAGCTAGTGTACCCTCTCCTCATCATTGCTTCGGATCCCAAAAGAAAACCAAAACCCCCTGTATGCATGTATGAGAGATCTGACTATCCATGTACAAGAAACTTGTAGGCAACAAAATGGTTAGACACGTCAAAGAAGCAGATTTCACTAGCCTCGGAAAGAATTTCCGAGATGTTCACATTTCCGTTGTTCAGCTAAATTACATAACCAAATTTGAACACATGTATCATGAACATATTTGCACGTGCTTTATCGGATTTATTTTTATTGTGAGTTCATACCATCGCGGATTCTTATGCCAAACTACACTTTAACAGCACTGTATCATCAACATTATTGGACTCCGTGTTCAATGGACAGTCGTAGAAGTAGAACACATCATAATTCCATAAGGTAAAACCAATATAACTCAGTTCCAACTTATGTGCACCATCTTCGAATTCCAAAAACGGTTTTTTTTCGCCATCCTTGGTCAAGTGTACCATGCCGTTATGGAGCACCTCAATCCGAAACATGTAGGGCCGAGTTTTGGACATTATGTTGGGGGTAGTGATCTTTTTCAGCGATGTGTTCTCGTAATTCTCGGTGCCGGAACGCGTTTGTCGGCTAATCTCCGTGTATTGACCGGGTAGTCCTGCGAGATCTGCAAATAGAGCCTGTGTGCAACATCACTTTCTTCCAATTTTGTTCCAGACAGTAGATCACATACAAACTTCCCAAACAAATCCATCGTGCGGATATTGTGTCGCTCCGAAGCGCAAGGTTCCGTCGGTCTCCCCTACCATGCCCACTCGAATGTACTTGGAGTTTGGTGTAGTACCAATGTGTCGGAAGTTATCCGTCGCAAAGTATTCCACAGACTGGTTGTATCTGGGTACCTTGTCGTACTGCAAACATCCGTGAACCGCTGTAATATAGTTATTCGATTGTTAAAATATATTTTCCACACTCAAACAGTACTCCTCGTTTAACACACTTACCATCGAAATGATTACGATATTCAAATCCCAATAAAGTTGAACAGAGGCCGGCAACACCCAGCATGAGCACCAAAAAATTTGCCATTGGACTCTAGGTGTGTTGTTCTCGATCCTCGCAAGGCCGCAGACGACAAAAGACTGCATGTTCGGTTTGCATTCCTCAAGTGTGCTCAAATCTGTGCCAAGAAACTAACCCGTAAAACCAGTTCTCTAAAGACGTAATTTGAATGCACAAGTCTTACGCTTTACCATTAACTCTCCACCACCATGTACCACTCAACACATACCAAGCACGTACCAAAGCAATTAATTAAGAAAAATGAAGAAATGTTTGCCAAAAAAATTCGACTCCTGCAAGTTGTACCGTCTGATCAATTGCGATTAAATGAGGGAAGCATTTTATATAGTATTTGATGCGGCTCGTGCCAAGCCTGATATATTTATTTTTAGATTATATTATGTTTAGATCATATTGGTCTAAATTTGCATACTCATACATTTATTTTATACATTTGTATTTTGAGCTACCAGAAATAATAGTTACAACAAATACAGAACACGATCATACGCATAAATGTTCGATTTCTGCTCATTCAAACAAACTCTCTGCCTTCCTACCATTTAGAGTTATTCTCAGTAAAAATTCACCTTTTTGCTGTTGCAAGATCTTTTTCAATATCAAGTTTACGGACAACCGCAACAGGGTGGTGTTTCTAGATCCTACAGAACCAACGGCCATTTCCCCTGTAGGCATGCCACTGATCAACGGGTCCTCGAACGTAATACCCTTTTCCTGGAGCCAGGTGATGTACTCGGCTACGTTGGTATACGCGATATAATTATGAGGTTCACAGGTACCAGACCGTCGCAGGTCACCCGGCGTGAACGATGTCAAACCGTGCAGGAACCAGTGGCCTCCCATGTAGAAGAACAATCCTCCACCGCTATCCCCAGAGCAGCTCGAGGTCCCATTACGGCTGCCGGCGCAGTATATCTTCGATGTCAGTGCCAGATAGAATGCCGAGTTGCTATTCCAGCAGTCATAAGGACTGACCACCGGAACGTTTGCCGCAAGCAGAGTTCTTGAGGTAGTCCCACGCTCGGTTAAGCCCCAACCAACCACTGTACCATACATTCCAACCAGATCGTAAATGGGCTGTTTTGAGGCACGAATGCACGCCGGTTGAACGTTGAAACCGTATTCGAATTCCGTCTGCAGTTTGAGTACCGCTATATCGCCGTCGTTCGATTTCACACTCGCCTCCGGTGGGGCTAAAATTTGCAGTACCTGGTTGTCTTCTCCAGGTTTATCGTTCAGATCAAATATACCCGCACGTACTTTTAGGTGTACAATGCTGATTCCAGCCACACAATGATGAGCTGCAATAAAGCGAGAATAAATCAGCATCAGGCTAGGGCGCAAATAAACGAAATATTTAATGACACGCCAATCTCGTCAAACCTGTAAGCACTGTGTCCTTGTTGATGATTGTACCACCACACTTGTAACGCGGAATAATTGGACAAGATGTTTCGCCTGCCGTAGCACAAAACGCCTCGAGATGCATCAGAGCAACGTGCCATGGCCACATGCCTGGTTCCGATTCAAATCCATTCAAAATAAGTCTAAGGGGATCCTTAGATGTTAGCACCTTTCCACATCCCACTTTGGCACTTGCAGGAACCAATGAAGCGGACACGACTAAGCACACCATCAGTAGTGCAACAGTGTGGACAATGCTGCACAAACGTTCGACCATGGTGATATGTAAGCATCAACTAAGCGCTTCACAAATATTACCCACAACGAAACCGGTCTCTTGCAAAGATCGATCGTTCTCGTCTAGATGGCCTAAAAATATCTTAACCTTTTTTCACGTATGCATCACGAGGCGCCCTCACCACACATAGAACACGGTGGCCGCTGTTTCGCATTCTGCGAAAATGATCGTGCATTATTTTAAATTTACCATCCGGGCTTTATTATATTTTCATTTTTGTCTTCAATCACATTATACTTTCAATTTTTTTTGCGGCCAGATGATCGTTCTAGGTTTTCAGTATTGTTAAAGACAGGTTGTCTTTAACGTCGCTTTTGCGGAAAAAGGCAACAGCTTTTCGTGCCTTTGAATAAACGTTTATTTTTAACATAAATTTTTAAGTATTCGATACGCCAAAACATTGTCTGGCTTTTATCGTTTTCCGTCGTTGATTTTTTTAAAATATATTTACCTATTAGAGACACTTTCTCTTGCATCGTTGAAAAGAGCCCATAGGCGCATCCTTCGATCCTTTTTATATCTTCAGAAAACATGTTTCCGTTCGGTCGGCTTCGTTGAACTGAAACGTTACAGTGGTTCTAACCACTATATTTTTAATGAGACAAGCAAATCTGCTCGCTCGTATGCAACAAAAAAGATGCTCAAAATAAAAATGATTTTTTAAATGGTTGCTGAATTATTTCTCAGATGCTAAGGAAAAATTTGATTTGTTATTTTTGGACCAAAACCTTGTGGCTCTTTTTTTAACATTTAAAAATTTGGTTTGACTTATCCGATAATCCAGTACCACCCTTAAATCGGTTGATTCGGAATTTACTGTAATATTTATAATTTGTGTACTGTAATACTGTAATAAATTTGTGTAAGTCTCTCAGAAGTATATTTTCGCATGCTTTATCAAAATTATTTTTACAGCGTTTTACATCTCAGCTAGCAACCGGGGCAGTGTATGTAGAACATCAAGAATGATAGCCTACTGTAGAGTATTTGATGTTGAATCGCAAAACCCACAAGTGGCAACACAAACGGGTAAGTAGAAAAATCATCACTTTCTAGGATCTACCAGAATGAAAGTTGACGCATGGATGTATGAAGTAGAGACGACCAGTTGAAAGGTACAGGATACAGCGTTTTACAGCTCACCTAGCAACCGGGGCAGTGTATGTAGAACATCAAGAATGATAGCCTACTGCAGAGTATTTGATGTAGAATAGCAAAACCCACAAGTGGCAACACAAACCGGTAAGTAGAATATCCATCACTTTCTAGGATCTACCAGAATGAAAGTTGTCGCGTGGATGTTCGAAGTAGGCACGACCAGTCGAGGGGTGCAGGTAAAAGTAGGGGAAAATCGCTTTCCGGTCGAAAACATACTTTTGCGAGGATTGTTGTGATTCCCGCTCGCTTCCTGATGCGAAAAAGCGATCATAGCCTACCTTATCCTGTACCTTTCAACTGGTCGTCTCTACTTCATACATCCATGCGTCAACTTTCATTCTGGTAGATCCTAGAAAGTGATGATTTTTCTACTTACCCGTTTGTGTTGCCACTTGTGGGTTTTGCGATTCAACATCAAATACTCTACAGTAGGCTATCATTCTTGATGTTCTACATACACTGCCCCGGTTGCTAGCTGAGATGTAAAACGCTGTATTGTATGTTCATACCATCGCGGCCTGTTCCACGTCCCTTCTTAAGCCAAACTACACTTTAGCAGGAGTGTATCATCTATATTATTGGACTCCGTGTTCAATGGACAGTCGTAGAAGTAGAACACATTACGTTCCCAAAGGGTAAAACCAATATAGTTCATTTCCAAGTTATTCTCGCCATCTTCGAATTCCAAAAATGGTATTTTTTCGCCATCTTTGATCAGATGCACCATGCCATTATTGAACACCTCAATTCGGAACATGAAAGGCCGAGTTTGGGACATTATGTTAGGGGTAGTGGTCTTTTTCAGTGGCGTGTTGTAGTAATCCTCGTTGTTGCTACGCGTTTGCCGACTAATCTGCGTGTCTTGACCGGGTAACCCTGCGAGATCTGCAAATAGAGCATGTGTGTAACAAGGCTTTCTCCCAATTTTCATCCAGGCACTAGATTACATACAAACTTCCCAAACAAATCCATCGTACGGATAACGAGTCGCTCCGAAGCGCAAGGTTCCGTCGGTTTCTCCTACCATGCCCACTCGAATGTACTTGGAGTTTGGTGTAGTACCAATGTGTCGGAAGTTATCCGTCGCAAAGTACTCCACAGACTCGTTGTATCTGGGTACCTTGTCGTATTGTAAACATCCGTGAACCGCTGTAATATAGTTATTCGAATGTTAAAATATATTCTCAACACTCAAGCAGTACTCCTCGTTTAACACACTTACCATCGAAATGATTACGATATTCAAATCCCAATGAAGCTGAGCAGAGGCCGGCAAAACTCAGTATGAATATCAGGAAACCTGCCATTGGACTCTAGGTGTGATGTTTCGCTCCTCACAAGACCACAGACGATAAAAGACTGCATCTTTGAATTGTGTTTCACAAATTCGCGTAACGAAATTAACCTGTTAAACCAGTTGCCGCAATTTGAACGTTAACATTTTCGGTCTTTGAAGATCCCTGCACCACGATTTGCATATTAGTTCTTGATTTTAACATCAATTAAGGACGGCAAGCGACTTCTAAACGTCTTCTTGATAATATGCTAAAAAGTTTCCTTCGAGTTTATGATATTTAAAACGCTGGAAGCTGTTATATTGACTCTCTACGTGTCTTTTATGTTTCGAAATTTAAATCCAAAATTTGCATACAATCATTTGCATTCGAAACCGTAAGAAAAAATCTTAGAACGATGCATCGAAGCCAATTTACATCTCATTAACACTGCATAATTCCGATTTTGGCTCATTCAAATTCACTATTTACCTTTTTGCCATTTAAAGTCATTCTCAGTAAAAATTCACCTTTTTGCTGTTGCAATAACTTCTTCAACTTTGCGTTAAGGGTCAACCGTATCAATCTGGTGTTTCCAGATCCTGCAAAACCAACGGCCATTTCTCCTGTGGGCATGCCACTGATCAACGGATCCTCGAACGTAACACCTTTTTCCTGGAGCCAGGTGATGTACTTGGCTACGTTGGTGTACGCGACATAATTATGAGAATCACAAACACCAGGTTTTTTAGGGTCACCCGGCGAGAACGATGTCAAACCGTGCAGGAACCAGTGGCCTCCCATGTAGAAGAACATTCCTCCACCGCTGTCTCCGTTGCAGCTCGAGGTGCCATTACGGCTGCCGGCACAGTATATCTTCGACGTCAGTGCTAGATGGAATCTCGAATCGCCTTGCAGACACTCATTAGGACTGACCACCGGAACGTTTGCCTCAATCAGGGTACGTGAGATGAAGCCTCGCTCGGTCAAGCCCCAACCAATCACAGTACCCTGCATTTCAACCAGATCGTCGATCGGCTGTTTTGTGGTACGAATGCACGCCGGTTGAATGTTGACACCGTATTCGAATTCCGTCTGCATTTTGAGTACCGCTATATCGCCGTCGAACGTTTTCACACTCGCTTCCGGCGGAAATAACACCTCTAACACATGGTTTTCTTGATCGGGTTCATGGAGAAGATCAAATAATCCACCACGGACTACTAGGCGTTCGACTTCGATCGGCCCTTCGATTCCAGCCACACAATGATAAGCTGCAAACAAACCAAATTATGAATGCAATCTCAGTCTGGTCACTTACGAACCTGTGAGCACAGTGTCCCTGTTGATGATTGTTCCTCCACACTTATACAGCGGCATTATTGGACAGGATGTTTCGTCTGCCGTTGCACAAAACGCCTCGAGATGCATCAGAGCAACGTGCCATGGCCACATGCCCGGTGTTGATTCAAACCCGTTAAAAATAAGTCCAAGGGGATCCTTGGATGCTAGCACCTTTCCACATCCCACTTCGGCGCTTGGTTGAGCCAATGAAGCAGAGACAACTAAGCAGACCGCCAGCAACAGCGTGAGAATCCAACGTTCGACCATGGCAATTTCTAAACATCGACTAACTACTTCCACAGTATCGTCCAAAACGAAACCGGTCATTTGAATAAATAACTCAATCTTTTTCTTTGTGTATGTGCACATTTGTGGGTGCTCCGTGAAAAATTTTTGTTTTGTTTAATTTACAGTAGACTCGCTAGTAAAGTTTTAAACTTTTTTACTGCCCGACGGTATTTTACCGGTTCAGTTACGAAGTAAATAATGAACAGAAGAAAAAGTACAATCAAAGCATAGGCACAGGTAATTGTTTAATTTCTCTGAAGATGGTGGCAAATTTGGCTTATCATGTTTATCTCAATTACAATTAAACTATTGTAAAGGGTTATGGGTGTCGAGTTATCGAAATCCACGTTTATTATGCTAATATTGAGTTGTGAATATCGATGAATATTCTTCTACTTCTTCTTGACGTAAACGACCTTGTTGGTCATGCTTGCCCGTTAAGGGCTTACGAGACTTTTACCCTAAGTGTACGTGGATAGTCAGTCCTTTCGTAAAGGGGAGGGTCCGGTTTCGGATGGGATTCGAACCCACGTCGTCGAGGTGGTGAGCCTCGGCGCTCATAGGCTGATTTTCTAACCTGCGTTACCGCTCGGCTGTCGCGGGCCCCCAATCGATGAATATATTGAGTAGAAAAATCGAGAAAAAATACATTTTTATACACTACTTTTTACTTTTTATAATTAAATTAGTGCGATAAAAATTTATTCCAGATAAGATGACACAGGATTGGAAGGACTCCAAAGTGTGGTAAAACTGGATATGATGAAATGGCATGTTTCTCTAGTCCAACCATTGCTTTTGTTGTCCTCTTTACAATGAGATGAAATTGATCGCAGATCCGAGGGTTGCAAAACTCTAAACTATGCTAAATTGCACCTTAGCAGCACCGTATCGTCGGCGTGGTTAATATCTGCCTCCAACGGACAGTCGTAGAAGTAGAACAGTTCCAGATTCCACTTCGTAAAGGCAATGTAATCCAAGTCGCGCTGACTGTAATTGTCGTTAAATTCTAAGAAGGGTGTTCGTTCGCCATCCTTGGTCAAGTGCACGTTCCCATTGTCGAACACCTCCAGGCGGAACATCAGCGGTCGCGTTTTAGACAGAATGCTTGGCGTCAGAGCGTTCTTCACCAGTGTGTTGATATACTCGCTGTTGCTGGTGCGCGTATGTCGATTTACTTCCGTCTTCTGATTCGACAATCCCGAGAGACCTGCAAAAGCATTGGAAATTTAACCCTAGCTAGGTATTGTATCGTTGAGGTTTTCACGCGGCCGAATTACTTACAAACTTCGCAAACAGTTTCGCCATACGGGAAACGCGATTTGCTAAAGCGAATAATACCGTCCGAAGGCCCAACCATACCCACTCGAATGTACTTTGAGTTTCGGGTCGTGCCGACGTGCTTGAAACCATCCGTAGCGAAATATTCCAACGTTTCGTTGTATCCGGGTACGTTATCGTACAGCAAGCATCCCTGAGCGGCTGGAATAGTTTATTGATTGTTACAACGAAATATGTTCGAACATTCGCACAATTTGACCACCTAATCACCATCGAAAGGATTGCGGAATTGAGCGGCCACTGTTGGGAGGAATGCTCCGTAAAGCATAAGAAGCATACGTGCGACGTTCTTCGACATTTCACTGCTCACGATCTCACTTCTTACACAGTAACGGACCACGATGGACTGTTTCTTTGGGTCGGGCCAGTCATTAGCGGTGGTTCGAGAACCCAATCTAAAAACCCGTAAAACTAGTTTTTGGTTCGTCTCGACGCCACAATGATACCACTACAAGGTCGTTTGCTGTCTCGGTGAAATCGCGCTCCGCGCACAATTCCTGTTTATTGAAACAAACTCTCCACCTTCCTACCGTTCAGCGACACTCTTAACAAAACGTTGCCTTTTTGCTGCTGCAAGAACTTCTTCATCTTGGGGTTCACGGACAGCCGTATGAGCGTGGTATTGCCGGATGGCCCACCCGGTTTCCTAGTTGGCGTGCTGTTAAGCAGCGGATCCTCGAACCGGACACCGTTCTGCTGCAGCCAGTCGGTATATTTACTAACATCGGTATACCCGACGTAATTGTGAGAATCACAAATACCGCTCAGTTTTCCATCTACTGCCGAGAATGATGTCAGCCCACGCAGGAACCAGTAGTTGCCCATCTGGAAGAACATTCCTCCACCGCTGTCCCCGTTGCAGCTAGAGGTTCCATTGCGACTCCCGGCACAGTAGAGCTTCGTCGTGAGCACCTGGCTGAACAGCACCCGGTCACTATTGAGACAGTCTTCCGCGCTGACCACCGGAATGCTCGCCTGGCGCAGGATGGCCGAGGTGGAGCTAAACTCCGTCCAACCCCAACCGACCACGGTCCCGTACGTTCCGACCAGTTCCGAAATGTCTTGCGGCACGGCACGAATGCACACCGGTTGCACGTAATCGTCGTAGATGAATTCTGTTTGCATTTTGAGGATCGCTATGTCGTCATTGAACGATTGTGCACTAGCGCCCGGTGGCGATATCACTTCAAACACCCGGTTATCCTGTACGGTCTTTCCGCCGACGTCCAGGTCGAACACACCCGCACGGGCTATCAAGCGACTGGCGGCGATCGGTCGTTGATTTTCAACCACACAGTGATACGCTAAAATGGAACGAATCACAATGAGCCAAATTCCAAATGGGTGCCCCCATGACCGCTACCAACCTGTTAGCACTGTGTCCTTGTTGACGATGATACCACCACACTTGTACGACGTTCTGACCGGAGACTCGCGATGCATCAGGGCAACGTGCCATGGCCACATGCCCGGCGTTGAGGCGTAACCACCAAAAATGAGTCCTTGCTTGGTTACCTGCACCTGTCCGCACCGCTGTGCGGATCCTGGCGGTGCCAGCGAACTATACACGACTAAACAAACCGCCGCTAGCAACGTGTGCAACATACTCGATCGACGGCCAACCATCGTGGCACCAAACTATTAACTGCAACAAAGCCTAATGCATGTGCGTTCTCAAAATCCCGAAAAAAGGAACCGGTATTTTTATGGACCACTCGATTTCCTTCTAGCGGACGCTTGTAGCAGCGAGATCGTTCGCTGGCGATCCCCGAGATGGGACTAATGGGAACCTGACCCGTTTCGTCCCCGTCGGTTTATGGCGCATTACTGAACATTGTGGTGGTGTACGGACGGTTCACATCCTGAGGTGGTGCTCGTGCGAGATCTTTTTCAGAAACAGGTTCTATACTACTTATCAGCTGTTTGAACGTTGAAGATTGGGCTCTTGATTTTTAAGAAAACAAACACAGCTGTACCTAAGCCGGTTTGAAATCGCCTTTCAATGCCTGGGAATTCCCGGAGTATTTTATGGAGGGTTTGTTGTGATCTTCGTGATGCCGCTGTGTTTGTGTTGGACTCGAACTAGATCGTATCAAATTCAATCCTACTTAAATCTAATCCACCCGGAGAAACACACAGTAAATTTTTTACTTTAATTTGATAAAACTATGCTCAAAAAATAGAAAATTCACCGATTTGTCCTCCAGCGGATTTTCGTAGAAGTAGATCAAATCAACGTCGAATTTGATAAAGATTTTACAATCCGTCGGAATAACACACTGGCTGTAGCTATACTAAAAACACGGCCGACGCTCTCCAGCCTCTTCAGCCGGACGCGCCTATTGTTGAACACTTCCATCCGTAACAGCAGGGCCAGGCCAGGGCTAGGACAGAATTGTGTAGAGGTTTACTTTACCTGCGCAATACGAATGATCGAGCCGACGCGTCAAGCACCGACGTTCAGCTCCACTACGAAAGGATACGCTGAACGATACGGAGAGTTACTCGTGCGCCAGCCAAAAGCAGTTGTTGCCATGGTGTTATTTTATCCGGGTAAGTTTGTCGAACTGTCGGCATCCTTGCCTAAAGCTAATCAGCACAAGAACGATCGTTAAGATAAATACTTTGCGCGCGATCATATCCGCTCACTTGCTTTGACGAGATAACCCAGACTGTGTGTCCGGTTAAGCCTTACTTTACGTGACTACGTAAAATGATAGAAGCGATTGGTTTTTATTTTGATCATGCATCAGATAAGATAAGTGATGAAATCTTGCATTTCGAACAAGGATATATATATATAATGCAGGACTGGGAAAGTTAGTGTTCGTTAAAAAAAGACCTGGAAACCAGTGATAAAATTTCATTTGAATTTTCCTATATCAAATGAAAACTCTACTTATCAAACTGAACACAAACTGAAGAATCAAGGTCATTGGTAGTTCTATATAGTTTACTTAAAATGATTGACGTCGTTGCTTGTAATATATCAAGCTACCGGTTAATCTACTTTTATTTAACTTTGGTTTTTCTCAATCTCTTCGAATATTAGCTCCGATAGAAAGATTATTTTATCAATGGAGAGCGGTACAAGAGCACGTGACAACGAAGGAACGTCTGTTTGTTCATACTTAACGTGACACGTGTTCAATGCGTAAATAGCAAGCCTGTCGTTACTGCCTTCCGAAAATATATTTACATATAGAACACAATTATGAGTTTGAGTAAGCTTTTCACATATTTCAATTTTCACGAGAGATTGTCGAGATTGTGAATGAAAAATTAAAACAGTAAAAAATGCTATTGCACTCGTTCCAGACCACAATAAGTCGAGTAAGTTTGCATTTTGAAAATATTTTTTTAAAGTTATCAATAATACACTTTTTTTCGGGTAGACAGTGACAGTCATCGACCAACAAAGGGCAATGGTAGAAGAATAGCATAGTCCCTTTCCACTTTGTAAAGGCTATAGAGTCAACGGTAATGCATGCTTTTGTTTTATACAGCGATGCAATAAGTATACTATGCAGATAAGACGTAAAGATGAGATGTGGTATTTAATCTTCCATGCCTGCACCAAGATAACTAACTACGTAGTTATTGCACAACTGATAGTAACACATTCTAGTAAATATGTACCTTCTTATCTTATATCACACCCACCCATGTCTTACATGCCACCAATGATGTAATTGTTTCCATTGCCGCAAGAGATTCCCCCTTTTTCCAGAGATTGTATTTTGTATAAAAAAAAGTAAGACACATTCTTCAAACTAGTGTAATTGGCAGAAAATAAATAAATTATGAAGCAAGATAAAAGTATACAACTATATTATATTTGCTTAAACCATTCTCAACTGTACATACTTCAATTGAAATGCCATTAAAAAAACAACTTACTATATAAATGTTCAATGTTTTTAAGCCGCAAAATGATGCAATTGATTATGTGACCAATTCGAGTCCACGCTCTTTCGCAGGTCATCTTTTTTGCACGTCCTTCGTTTAATGCCAAAACCTATATCCACCCAGGTACCTACTTCAAGCAGTTGGGATATTCTCACCGAATAAAAAAATTGGGTTCCTATAACCTGAGGGGTGTGTTTGGTTACCAGCCCTTCTCTACCTGGCTTTTACTTGTTGAAAAGCTCCTTTCCCTGTGGGGGGTAAGCAAAAAAAGGACCACAATAGGAACCGCTAGTGTAAAGATCAAGAAAACAATAGTCGAAGCCCAAAATATTGGTGACATATGCCTGGCCTTGAACGAACCTAGATTTATGTTCAAATGAAAAGTTCCATCGTTGTCAATGTTTATTTTGGTATTTATTTTATTTTTTATCTACTGAAGCCTACCACCTCTAAACTCGGACGTTTTTATCGTATCCTTACGTCTGATGGAAAATAATCATCTTAAGCTAAGCTACACCGCAAAAGAACTGTGTCGTCGATGGGATTTACAGCGTCGTTTGACAACGGGCAGTCGTAAAAGTAAATCATATCCACCTCCCACCTGGTGAACGCAATATAATCCATAGGAATCGTTTCCCTATTATCGGCATACTCCAAAAACGGACGCCGTTCTCCATCCCTCGTCAGCTGGATCCGCCCGTTGTCGAACACCTCCAGCTGGAACACCAGTGGCTCCGAGCGGGACAAAAGCTGCGGCGTGCTGGCTTCCTTCAGCACCACGTTGTCGAACGAGTGGTCCCGCCGACGAGTCTGTCGCCGGAACACACTTTGCGTGTTCCACCAGCCGGCAAGCACAATCTCGATCACGGTTTCGTCGTACGGGTAGGGCGATCGTCCGAAGCGGATATGTCCATCGCTCTTGCCGACAACACCCATCCGGATGTAGCGCGAGTTGTGCGTGCGACCGACGTTACGGAGCTTGTCCACAACGAAGTACGTCTGCGTTTCGTTGTAACCGGGAACTTCGTCGAACTGGAGGCATCCCTTGATAGCTGGAAATATAGATTAGCTCATTTACTCTCTCGGAGACTGGCAAAACAATCACAGCAACCAAACTCACCATCAAAGGAGTTACTGTGGATTGTCGTGGAATGGCCGGGCTGAGCCAGCAGAACGATCATCCCAAGGCTCACTGCGTAGAAGAGGAACATGTTTGGATCTTGCTTCGTCGACGATGCCTAGGGTACTGGCCACACCCGGGAGGTTGAGGTGAAACGAGCATAACGTTGATCTGTTGCAACAGCATAACCAATACAACGATCCAACAACGGAAGATCAAGTCACACATTCATACTGTTTCTTTCACGAAAGGATAAGTTTTAAAATCCTCCCAATGTACGGTTCTGGTTGAAGAAAGACGTACGATCACGTTTACTATCTTTTGCGATTTTTTTATATTATTCCTTTAAAGAATATACATTTTAGAAAAAATAACCTCGGGGAGTTTGGATAAATGTGTTTTTGGTAATAAAAATAAAATCCATCATCTTTAAATGTCGCCACCGAGCGGCTTCTTCAGTGGACAATCATAGAAGAAGATCAGATTGTTATTGCCCCATTTAGTGAAAGCCATATAATCGACCGGCAGGGAACGATTGCCATCGCGAAACTGCAGAAATGAATGTCTTTCACCGTCCTTCCGCACCTGGACGGTTCCATTGTTGAACACCTCCAGCACGAACATGGTCGGTCGGAATGGGGACAGCAGATTGGGCGTTTCCACCTGAGCCAGACGAACGTTTACCTCCTTCTCGTGCGGTCTCGTACGATGCTGACGTCGTCCAGCGCTTTTCGTGTTAGCCCAGCCGGAGAGCACTAGAAATTACCGTTCTTATCCGTTGTTTTTCGATCATCTTCGAACACCAAGTTATACATACCTATCTCAATCACATCCTTACCGTATGGGTACGGTGAACCACCGAAACGGATGTGCGCATCGCTTGGCCCTACGATGCCAAAGCGGAAGTACTTGGAACCGGGCGTCCGTCCCACGTGCTGCAAGTTATCGGTAGCAAAATATTCAAGCGCTCTATTGTAATCGCCCACATTTGCGTACTGTTTGCATCCTCGGATTACTGAAACGAAACAGCTGATTTACGGCACCAGGTTTCTGGCAAGGGTTTACCGGTAATACCATCAAAAGGATTGCTGTGAATCGCTTCACTTTGGACGCAATAAATTAGTAGCAAACCAACGAGTATCCCTGCTGAATCCATTGCGGAACGTTACTGCGTGGACCTACTCGGTATGATCGTCGGAAGGTTGTGGTGCTGGACTTATATATATTCAACAGAAATATATCCAAGACTCTTATCACTGATATTTGACAACTAAATCCCCCGACAAGGAGTGTGTGCTTAGTACAAGTGTCTTTGTACTAAAGGTATTTGTGACGCATTCCAACACAAGTATAAGGTACGTGGACAGATTGTGCGAACCGTACACGGAAAACGCGATAAGCATGTTGAAGATCTTTTTTTTTATTTTTCAGTTATTCGTGATTGCTCCCTATGTAGTAATGAATCTTACTTTGACGATTTAGGATACAAGCTGTTCTTCTGTTTTTTTTTTGTTTTTTTTTTTTACATCAAACGATAGGCAAAGCAATCAAACAAGTGTACAATTATATGTCTCGTGGGTGTTTTTGTGGTTCACCGCAACTACGAAGAAAAGGATCGTATAAAAAACGTATATTCTAGTTGTCAGTACTACGATTTATGATATTCGTATTATGCCAATCGATGCCCAAGTAACACTTCCAAGACCTATTAGACTTTAACAAGTTTTATCAATGTTTTAACATGGGTGTACCAAGTCCAATTGGTTTTATAGAGGTTTCTCAGCAGGCAAAATAGTTTTAATAATTTTGACATCCTTAAAACCTTTTGAGGATAGCTATAAAACCGCTCATTAAGTCTAAAATCTTAGTAGACTTGAAGAGCCTGTAAATACGCTGTTAAGTCCTTCTTAAAACCTTCTCTTAAAACCAATCAGTGATTTTTGGTCTAGAAAAGATCTTAAGGGATGGTTTTGACAACGTTCTGTAGAGTGGGCCCTCTTACACTTAAAACGGGTTTATGAAGGTTTTATCACAGCCTTTAAGATATTTTACTTTTAAGATGAGACTTAATGATGAGCATGAACAACATCGTTAGAACCATGATAAAACTTAAAATGTTACTTGGGTGTCCCCTGCCTGCCTGCCTGACGAGCGCGTTGGCCCCGGGGCAACGGCATGGCGGCACGGGAGACGAATGTCCTTCGGTTCGATCAAAAGGCTACGCTACGCTCTACAGTTGGTATACAACATATTGCCACATCGTGGGCCGGGGCTCGCGCTTACAAGTAAAATACTTCAGTGGAGGCGCAAGGAGACCCACGCTTACTCGCTAAATCGAACCTTTTTGACCGCACTAGGGCCGTCCTCTAGCGTCGTCGTGGGTGTTAGAAATTCTTCCTCGTCCGAAGACAGCAGTGGGAAGGTTCCAAGGGAAAATGGCACAGAATCGAAGGCGGAAGACAGCGAGTCCCCATCCGGGTGAGGCAGCCCAGCCGTGAAGCCGGACAAACCCGGTTCCGTTTCTGAGATGGCCCGTTTGATGAATTTTATGCTGCGCTTGATCGAGTCCTTCGCCAGCTCCGTCTTGAGTGCGACGGCCTGCGGGTTGTCGTTGCTGAACTGATTGATCTTGGCCATCAGCTCACGGTTTTTGGTCTCCGATTCGACTAACCCGCGGCGTAGGTCCTTCATTTCGGCGTTCTGCCGTAGCATGTGCACCCGTATGTTGCGCAAGTCGGCCTTGAAGCTGGCCATCGTGTGATCGATGCGGTTGATGTCGTACCGCATTTTGCGAGCCTTCAGATTGATACGCACGATCGATGCACAGTTTTCGCGACTCGAGTTGCATCCGCTTTGGCAGTAGAGAGATATCATTGTACCAGATGTCGAGGGACCGGCCATTGCAGGGGGCGATGGTGGCGGTGGGGCAGGCGTCTGGGTAACGGTTGCGTAAGGTACCATGAACTTCTCCACCGGCAATACTTCGGGCAACTCGTTCTGATAATAGCAGATGTTCGGGAACGGATTCACCGAGACCGGGACCGGATGATGTGGATTCTGCTGGGTCAGCAGTCTTTTCAGACCCCCGGCGATGTTCTCGTCGAAGTGTTCGATCGCCATGGATGAAATGTCGCGCAGCTCCTGCAGCACCTCGTGCGCCCACAGCGGACGCGACGTGTTCTCGACATTCACACATTCATACTGTTTCTTTCACGAAAGGATAAGCTTTAAAATCCTCCCAATGTACGGTTCTGGCGGAGAAAAGACGTACGATCACGTTGACTATCTTTTGCGATTTTTTATATTATTCCTTTAAAGAATATACATTTTAGAAAAAATAACCTCGGGGGGTATGGATAAATGTGCTTTCGGTAATAAAAATAAAATACACCATATTAAACGACCGTACAATTCAAAAAAATAGAATCGTCGCCACCGAGCGTCTCCTTCAGTGGACAATCATAGAAGTAGATGAGATCCTTGTCCCATTTAGTGAAAGCCATATAATCGACCGGCAGGGAACGATTGCCATCGCGAAACTGCAGCAATGGATGGCTTTCACCGTCCTTCCTCACCTGGACAGTTCCATTGTTGAACACCTCCAGCACGAACATGGTCGGTCGGAATGGGGACAACAGTTTGGGCGTTTCCACCTCGGCCAGAAGCACGTTTACCTCCTTCTCGTGCGGTCTCGTACGATGCTGACGTCGTCCAACACTTTTCGTGTTAGCCCACCCGGAGAGCACTAGAAATTACCGTTCTTAATCGATGCTTTTCGATCGTTTTCGAACATCAAATTATACGAGTACATACCGATCTCAATCACATCCTTACCGTACGGGTACGGCGAACCTCCGAAACGGATGTGCCCATCGTTTGGCCCTACAATTCCAAAGCGGAAGTACTTGGAACCGGGCGTCCGTCCCACGTGCTGCAAGTTATCGGTAGCAAAATATTCAAGCGCTCCATTGTAATCGACCACATTTGCGTACTGTTTACATCCTCGGATTACTGAAACGAAACAGCTGATTTACGGCACCAGGTTTCTGGCAAGGGTTTACCGGTAATACCATCAAACGGATTGCTGTGAAACGCTTCACTTTGAACACAATAAATTAGTAGTAAGCCAACGAGTATCCCTGCTGAATCCATTGCGGAACGTTACTGCGTGGACCTACTCGGTATGATCGTCGGAAGGTTGTGGTGCTGGATTTATAAATATGTTCTCACATGAGGAATCCAAGACCATTATCACTGATAATTCACAAATAAATTCCCCGACATAGAGTATGTGTTTAGTACAAGTGTCTTTGTGCTAAGGGTATTTGTGACGCATTCCAACACAAGTATAAGGTACGTGGACAGATTGTGCGAACCGTACACGGAAAACGCGATAAGCATGTTGAAGATCTTTTTTTTTATTTTTCAGTTATTCGTGATTGCTCCCTGTAGTAATGAATCTTACTTTGACGATTTAGAATACAAGCTGTTCTTCTGTTTTTGTTTTGTTTTTTTTTTTACATTAAACGATAGGCAAAGCAATCAAACAAGTGTACAATTATATGTTTCGTGGGTGTTTTTGTGGTTCACCGCAACTACGAAGAAAAGGATCGTATAAAAAACGTATATTCTAGTTGTTAGTACTACGATTTATGATATTCGTATTATGCCAATCGATGTCCCCTGCCTACCTGCCTGAAGAGCGCGTTGGCCCCGGGGCAACGGCATGGCGGCACGGGAGACGAATGTCCTTCGATTCGATCAAAAGGCTACGCTACGCTCTACAGTTGGTATACAACATATTGCCACATCGTGGGCCGGGGCTCGCGCTTACAAGTAAAATACTTCAGTGGAGGCGCAAGGAGACCCACGCTTACTCGCTAAATCGAACCTTTTTGACCGCACTAGGGCCGTCCTCTAGCGTCGTCGTGGGTGTTAGAAATTCTTCCTCGTCCGAAGACAGCAGTGGGAAGGTTCCAAGGGAAAATGGCACAGAATCGAAGGCGGAAGACAGCGAGTCCCCATCCGGATGAGTGGTTTCTTTCACGAAAGGATAAGCTTTAAAATCATCCCAATGTACGGTTCTGGCGGAGAAAAGACGTACGATCACGTTGACTATCTTTTGCGATGTTTTATATTATTCCTTTAAAGAATATACATTTTAGACAAAACGATCTCGGGGAGTTTGGATAAATGTGCTTTCGGTAATAAAAATAAAATCCATCATCTTTAATTACATGACCATACAGTTCAAAAAATAGAATCGTCGCCACCGAGCGGCTCCTTCAGTGGACAATCATAGAAGTAGATGAGATCGATCTTGCCCCATTTAGTGAAAGCCATATAGTCGACCGGCAGGTAACGGTTTCCATCGCGAAACTGCAGGAATGGATGGCCTTCTCCGTCCTTCCGCACCTGGACGGTTCCATTGTTGAACACCTCCAGCACGAACATGGTCGGTCGGTATGGGGACAGCAGATTGGGCGTTTCCACCTCGGCCAGACGCACGTTTATCTCCTTCGCGTGCGGTCTCGTACGAAACTGGCGTTGTCCAGCGCTTTTCGTGTTAACCCAGCCGGAGAGCACTAGAAATTACCGTTCTTATCCGTTGTTTTTCGATTGTTTCTTTGAACACCAAATTATACATACCGATCTCAATCACATCCTTACCGTATGGGTACGGTGAACCTCCGAAACGGATGTGCCCATCGGTTGGCCCTACGATGCCAAAGCGGAAGTACTTGGAACCGGGCGTCCGTCCCACGTGCTGCAAGTTATCGGTAGCAAAATATTCAAGCGCTCCATTGTAATCGACCACATTTGCGTACTGTTTACATCCTCGGATTACTGAAACGAAACAGTTAATTTACGGCACCAGGTTTCTGACAAGGGTTTACCGGTAATACCATCAAACGGATTGCTGTGAAACGCTTCACTTTGGACGCAATAAATTAGTAGCAAACCAACGAGTATCCCTGCTGAATCCATTGCGGCACGTTACTGCGTGGACATACTCGGTATGATCGTCGGAAGGTTGTGGTGCTGGACTTATATATATTCTACAGAAATATATCCAAGACTCTTATCACTGATAATTGACAACTAAATTCCCCGACAAGGAGTGTGTGCTTAGTACAAGTGTTTTTGTACTAATGGTATTTGTGACGCATTCTAACACAATTATAGGGTACGTGGACAGATTGTGCGAACCGTACACGGAAAACGCGATAAGCATGTTGAAGATCTTTTTTTTTTATTTTTCAGTTATTCGTGATTGCTCCCTATGTAGTAATGAATCTTACTTTGACGATTTAGGATACAAGCCGTTCTTCTGTTTTTTTTTTGTTTTTTTTTTACATTAAACGATAGGCAAAGCAATCAAACAAGTGTACAATTATATGTTTCGTGGGTGTTTTTGTGGTTCACCGCAACTACGAAGAAAAGGATCGTATAAAAAACGTATATTCTAGTTGTTAGTACTACGATTTATGATATTCGTATTATGCCAATCGATGTCCCCTGCCTACCTGCCTGACGAGCGCGTTGGCCCCGGGGCAACGGCATGGCGGCACGGGAGACGAATGTCCTTCGATTCGATCAAAAGGCTACGCTACGCTCTACAGTTGGTATACAACATATTGCCACATCGTGGGCCGGGGCTCGCGCTTACAAGTAAAATACTTCAGTGGAGGCGCAAGGAGACCCACGCTTACTCGCTAAATCGAACCTTTTTGACCGCACTAGGGCCGTCCTCTAGCGTCGTCGTGGGTGTTAGAAATTCTTCCTCGTCCGAAGACAGCAGTGGGAAGGTTCCAAGGGAAAATGGCACAGAATCGAAGGCGGAAGACAGTGAGTCCCCATCCGGGTGAGGCAGCCCAGCCGTGAAGCCGGACAGACCCGGTTCCGTTTCCGAGATGGCCCGTTTGATGAATTTTATGCTGCGCTTGATCGAGTCCTTCGCCAGCTCCGTCTTGAGTGCGACGGCCTGCGGGTTGTCGTTGCTGAACTGATTGATCTTGGCCATCAGCTCACGGTTTTTGGTCTCCGATTCGTCTAACCGGCGGCGTAGGTCCTTCATCTCGGCGCTCTGCCGTAGCATGTGCACCCGTATGTTGCGCAAGTCGGCCTTGAAGCTGGCCATCGTGTGATCGATGCGGTTGATGTCGTATCGCATTTTGCGCGCCTTCAGATTGATACGCACGATCGATGCACCGTTTTCGCGACTCGAGTTGCATCCGCTTTGGCAGTAGAGAGATATCATTGTACCGGACGTCGAGGGACCGGCCATTGCGGGGGGCGGTGGTGGCGGTGGGGCAGGCGTCTGTGTAACGGTTGCGTAAGGTACCATGAACTTCTCCACCGGCAATACTTCGGGCAACTCGTTCTGATAATAGCAGATGTTCGGGAACGGATTCACCGAGACCGGGACCGGATGGTGCGGATTCTGCTGGGTCAGCAGTCTTTTCAGACCCCCGGCGATGTTCTCGTCGAAGTGTTCGATCGCCATGGATGAAATGTCGCGCAGCTCCTGCAGCACCTCGTGCGCCCGCAGCGGACGCGACGTGTTCTCGACGATCCGCAGGATGTTCAGCACCTCGTCAATCACTTTGCCCGGGATGAAGCAGCACAGCTCCCGTTCGATGTACTTTGAGTAGGTCATGGAAAGCATCGAGATACGCGTTTCGACGCACGTCAGAATATCCGAGTGCTTGGACAGGGGATGATTACGACGTTCCGATTCGCGCCGTGGCAATTGCGACTTGATAGCCTTCAGATTCACGTTGTGCGACCGTATCATCTTTATGTAACCCCGGTTCAGCAACGACTGACAAATGCGATCAATTTTCCGACAAATCTGCAAACAAGAAACCAAAACACCATTTAATTCCAACACCTTCGTCTTTCCACCTGCCTCCAGCACTCACTATACGCTTCTTGGCGATTTCATCGTAGCTCAAGTACTCCAGCACTTCTTCAATCATACAATCGGGTAGATCCAGAAAATTCATTCCCGATGCGCTCGGCTGTTCGCCATCCGACACAGTGGCCATTGTTTTGCACTTTTATTGGCTGGGGCTTCCTCCGAGGAACTTGTGTATTACGAACTCACTTTGCAGGGCACGTTCAACGCTGCCCTGCAAGCTTGTTTTCCAAATAGCTTTTCCACGGAAGCACAATAGTCACGAAAAGGCAAAGAAAACAACGCACAATCAGACAAAAGGCTGTCGCTGTCAAACCTAGCTAGTGTTGGCAGAATCGGGATTCGGATGATTCGAAGATTCGATCCCTAGACGGATTCTAAAGATTAGAATCCCATTTGACGGGTTCTAAAGATTCGAATCCCATCTGACTCAGGGTCCACACTACAGCGCGACTTCGCCTGACAGGAGCTGAACTCAATATAAAAAAAACCTTGCGCGATGTCGCGCGAATCGCGCTAAGTTTTTTTTGCATGGAGTTCAGCGCCTGTCAGGCGATGTCGCGTTACGCGACGGTGCAGTCTGGAAAACGTGTGACAGATTCTAGAAATTTGGATCCCATTTGACGGATTCTAAAGATTTGATTCGATTAGGATTTGTATCAGATTTGATTGGTTTGGGACTCGATTTGATTCGATTCTGACTTGATCTTAAACTGTTTGAATCGACTCACAATGATTTGAGTCGAATTAGTCACATAACTAGCCGATCTGGAAACAATGTAATTGATTTAAGTTTACTCAAATCGAACGCTGGGTAGAATGTCCAATGGACATAGATTGAGTTTTTTGCGCGATTTGCAAGTTAGGCTCTAGAAAAATTCCTGGAACCTATTTTTTACAAAGAAATACAGTAGAATGTCCATTATCCGAGTTGTTCTACCCAACCAAACCCATTTCATCAGGACCAGACCATTTTTACCGGATTCTGAATCGGATTCTGGGGATTCAGATTAGGATACACAATTTCCAGACCGACATTGATTTGTTTACATGATGATGATGACGATGAAGATGATGATGATGATGCTGAGTTCCACCGCTTACCTCTACATAGGTTTAAGACGAACACGACCCCGGTTAACCACCCCGAGTCGGTCGATCCAAGCGCTGCTATCGAACACTGGCCACCGATACTTTGTTACACCCGGTAACAACCGGCGATCGCCACGAAGTCCAACCGCCACCGACCAACTATTTACACTGCGTTGCAGTTTCTGTGCCTGTCGATAAGGGTTATTGTCCCTTCCTGTTTTCTTTCCTGCCCTTTTCCTTCCATGTTTGTTGTTGTTTAAACACTTCACTTCGATTCCGACACCCAAACCCGCGAAAGCGTTATTCTTAACTCGCTGCTAGTTGGCCAGGCTTGCACAGTCAACTGTAAACAGTAAACAAACAAAGGTTTGACAGCCAGTACCTCTCTCCACTGCGGTGCCTCCCAAAAAAAAAAATATTGGTAGGTAATGAGGAGTCCATGCCTACCAAAAATACACTTGGCAAGGTTCTTTTAGGTAGGCATGTACACCTTTGGTAGGAACGTGCAGCAAGGTTCTCCTTGGGAAATTATCAAACGGGAGGGGGCAATGGGCCATTACTCTCCAGAACAATCGTATCCAACTCTGCTCCATTCATACAACGGTTGCCATTGGTTGCACAAGGAGGTACATCTTAGATTTCCCAACTAGCAAAAGGAGATCACTTTCCGTAGTAGGGCAGTTATTTTCGCACAGTTTTGGTTAACACCGCCAGCTATCAATGATTGATAGTGTGGTGAAACCCACCAGTACTACTTAAGGGACCTGATCTTGTTCCTTCCCTACAACGGTCCCGAGCAATCACCTCGAAAGGTAAGTCCCCCAATATCATAATGGTACCTATCGCGAACCAAGTTAACAACCGGTCGATAAACATATCGACCGATATAATGACAGTAATGGCGGAATGGTATCGCAACGCATCAAATTTATCAACCCGTAAAAACGCGTGTACAATTGCCATGGCTACCGTACAAATCGTGGGAAAAAAATCTAGCAGTTGTTAAAAAAGTCTTTAATTTGCATCGCGAACGAAACATTTTTTTTATATCGACCGATATATTTAACTACTGCCTCAACCCATCCGATATACTAAAAAGAGCTGTTGACCGTGGTAAAATTTATTTTAAAAAATGTAAAAATGTTATTCTGTGTTAATTTTTCGCTTCTTATTATTTTTTAACCATTTTAGCCCATCAAAAAAATTATTTTTCTGGTGAATTTTTTTTTTTTTTTTAATTTGTTTTTTTTTATTTAACCGCCTACACGGGTAGTTATTGTAGTTTTATATTCAAATAACAATTGATTGGATTGTCGTATCAGCATGAAACTTTTAGAATGCCTAGAAATAGTAATTTTCTATCGTTCTGCTAAAGAAAACAAGTTTTTAAACAAATTTAAAAAATTTTTATTTGCCGTTGTCGGTCGATACCCCTCAAACGTTCCGTATTTCTCGTACTTCGGACCAATTTTCATTTTATAGAGCTGTCGGATCGATTTGTAATTTTCAGTGAAGATACTTAAAGGTGTTTTCCAAAATATTGTATAACTTTTATAATTTCAAAAATTCATTAAGTATATTAATTTGAGGTTCCAAAAAATGTCAACGATATAAAAAAATAGTATTTTTCTTTTGTACAGTTATGCATTGTGTTCCCTGTTCTTATAAATTCACGTATTTTGTTTTTTGGTTCGTGCATTAACACCCTGACCCTTCTCAATTTTTCTTCCGCCAATAACCCACGCTTATGCTTATGCTAGTTCCACTTTGGCAAGGATTTCTTCAAACAGCCTCTTCGGAACTCGGTAATTGTTAATGAAGCTGAAAAAGGAACATGTTAAAACAGTGGCAACGATTGTTGAGCCAATATGCTTACGTTTTATCCGATAATTCAAGCGGATCAAAATGCTTCTACAATCGCCTATCTCCTCTTCATTCTCCGCATCACTTAAAAAGAATAATGAATTTATCATTCTAATGTTTTGGATGCTTCAAGAACTAAAATGCTTCTCGATACGATAGAAGTCGCACTAATTGTAACGTTGTTAAAAGTAAACAAACTCTAGGTTTCCATGGTAATTTGACAGACGGCGAAACCACTCGATAGGTATTTTTATGGGTTGTTATGATTTTACCGACTGCTCAGTTGAATACATTCGCGATACCAATTCGAGTAGATAAATTTATCGGTCGATATAATCAAACGGGTTGGTAAATTTTATCGACTGCTTTCGCGATAGGTACCAATATGACGGATTGGGATTCGGATTCGGAGATCCGGATCTCAGAATGGATTTGAATCGAAAGATTCGAATCCCTGTAGGGATTCAGTTTCTCCATCACTAAACCTAGCAACCAATAGCACGATGTGTAGAACGCAGAGGATCAGTCATAAACTATGCTTTGACAGCTGGTGATGAAGATTTTTAAAAAATCGTTGGGAAAGGAAGCAAGCACATAAATGAAAAACATTGTATTTCTTCAAAACAAGAAGGCACGATGAGGATAGGTTGGGGCTGGAAGGAGAGGACAGAAGGGGGGAGGATGGTATTTTCACGGATTTCTCTAGCAAATCGCGATCAAAGATGTTTTTGCTAAACATACGAAATCAGTCCAATACAAGAAACGGCTTCGTCGAAACATTTCAGTATATCCAAAGAACTTTGTCTAAAATAATTATTTAAAGTACAGCTTACCTTATCCAAAAAACTGTGTCTAAGAAGCATGTAAAAAAACGCTTTGAACAGCGCTGCATTCCTTATCAGCTTCATTGCGACAAATTTATGCTGCGATAAGGGGTCGAGTGTCGTTTGTATTTGTTGCTCATGTGGTCATGCTGTCCCCATACAGCTCAAATCCAGTTTATAGATAATCGATCAATCAAAATATCTGACTAATGCGACAAGCTTATTCAAGTCCACGCTTATCGTTAACGAACGATGAGAAATCCTTCGAAGTATTGGTCGTGTGGAACACTTCTGATAAGGGAACGTGATTTCCGAGTGAACACATTCCGGGTTATCAGTCGTCTGCAATGCCATCTGGCACATTCGGGATGGAAGTCGATAGCATAATCATTTCTTTAAACGCATGTTACCAATCGACAAAGGAAAAATTTCGATAAACCACCAGGTTCCTTACCCATACAGTCTGCAAAGAAGAAGCCAACAAAGGAGATTTGGTTTTACATTAATTTCCTTTACCAAACACTCATTCGACAGATTCACTGGTAAACACTAGTGTAAACACGAAGAATTTCACTTAATCCAATCGAAGTCGATTCAATACGTCAGATTCTTGATTATAGGATAAAGATGATGAGATTTAACTGCTCTGCTGCCATGTCCTCGTGGCGCACAGGTTTGTAAATACTTTTCAATGGGTTCGCTCGCCTAGTACTAGCTTCTTTGGGGACGCGGGATTGCTCAGCCCCGTGAAATCGATGCTATCTGCTGGTCCACAGGTTGTATGCCGATCAAGTTGCCGGTGAAGGGCAACAGAACCTTGCAGTTGAAGCACCATTGCAGAAGGAATATTGCGAACAGAAATAGGTCTACGGAAGAAGAAAGTAGGTCTTAGTTAACGTGACTCAATTCGGCACTCCTAACGTTGCTTACGAATGGTCACACGTTCCCAGCTTTCCACCATGTACAGCTCTGTTATCATGAGATATCGAAACCACCAATAGTTGATAAAACTCAGCACTTTATCAAGTAGTTGATTCATAATTATATTACGATTCTAGCGTAGTCGAGGGCTTGGATATATTGTTTATCACCGGAAAACAGCAAACAGTTCGTTCTGGAGTTACGAGCAATCTTCGCGACCCTTTTTCTTAAAAAAAAGCATTCCACCAATTGACAAGTTGATCCCGGATCAATGAGTTTATGATACTGTGTTGTAGCAAGGATATACATGTAAAGTGTACTGTAAACCCATGTTCAAGATAGCTTGTAATGAGTCCATTCAAATTAGTTTGAAACTGAATCTAGTTTCACCCATCATTAAGGTGTGTCTACACGACAGCAATTATTATGGCGTTATCACACTGGTCATCTATGGTCAATGGTGGCATGGAAAAAGCACTGGACTGTCAAACGAGGGGGCCGCTGGTGCAATGAGCTTGCTCAATACACCAGTTTGACAGTCCAGTGCCATCGCCAAGCCACCATTGGTGATCAGTGTGATAAGGCCATTACAAGTAACTCAAAGTTAACATATGTTAACTATTGATATCGTTCTCATTCCTATTTTTTAAAATAAGTACGTAAATTGATAATATTATCAAATATTCCACTTATTCATAAATTAGTGTGAATTAAAACTGTTGCCAAGTAGGAAGGTAAAACAAGATATAAAAAACAGATATTAAAAACGAGATTCAAAAACAAGCTCAGTTCAACAACTAAGATATTAAAAACGAGATTTAAAAACAAGTTCTGTTCAACAACTTACACATGATTGTGCTGCCTTGTTTGAATAAATTAAAGATAATTAGCCTTAGCACGGACTTCTGTCAAATTAATCCGATCGAATTGAGCAGCCAATTTTCGTACACATCAACGAACCGAACCTTTGTTTCGAACAGAGTCCGTGGTATCTGTGGTGAATATCTAATTTGAAGATTAGTAGTAAGTAAAAACTGTTGCACCACACTTTGGATGTGATGAGCTTCTACTAGCTACAGTAGCGCGTCTCAAACTTATATTGCTTGAATGAAGTGGTGTACAAACTTATCCTCAGTATACCTTCAGTCTAGTTTTTTATTTTAAAATTTTTGGTAATATCCAAAAATTTAAAGAAAAATAATCCATGGTGTGGACGCACCTTCATACAATTTTCATAAACACATTGACATCTGGAAGTGACAACTATGACAGTTCACCAAAAGCACCAGGTCGGGTAGTTCGAGCATCGGGATCACGCATTTTTGTGAAGGAAAAGTGTTCGTAAACGGAGTGGAAATTATCCTTCCAAATAAAGTAATTTGATCCCGAGAACCCCAGTGGCCTGCGGATTAGTCGGCCTCTATATTCCAACTGCTTTCTCCCGCTAGTAACTGATCCTCCCGCAAGGCAATGGCAACCCAAACGGCATCGGCAGCAGCCGGCAGTGGCAGCGGCAAACCAAAGGAGAAAAAAAGTCAAGAGGAAGTCTACGCCGAGTTCCAGCAGCTGCGGAATCAACAGCGAAATCTGGTCAATAATCTGAACTCGATCGAGATGGACCTCAAGGAGCACAAGTAAGTGGGGGTGAAAGTGTTCAACCGCACCGCCGACATTGCCTTATCTGGCCACAATTTTGGGCATATTTGTAATTGTCTAACCTCAATGTTCTTTCTATCCACCCTCCTACCTGCTGCATTTAGAACCGTCATCGACACACTGAAAACGGTTGAACCTAGTCGAAAATGCTTCCGATTAATTGGTGGCGTGCTGGTGGAGCAAACAGTAGAGGTCGTCCTGCCACAACTCGAACAAAACAAGAACCAGCTGGAGAAGCTGATCGAAGAAGGCAAGGATCAGATCACCAAGAAGGGGTTAGAGATTAACCAGTTTAAGGACGAAAACAATATCAAAGTGCGCGGTCAGGAACCGTCGCAGCCAACGGCGAGCGAAAAGGAAACGAGTGATGATAAATCTTCCGGCAACCGCAATGTGCTGGTTGGCAATCTATAGAAGGTCGAACACTACTTACACCACCCACTCGCCCCGATCGAGTTGAGCTTCCGTGCGATCGGAACTGGCCAGTTCGGAGGGGGGATTTGTCAATCTTCTCCTTGCTCGCCGTCCGCTTATCTTTCTTTTTCGTGCAAATGAATTTATTTTCATGCCGTTGGAGCTATCTCGCCGGAGTCATCTAATATCGCGGAATGAGTCATCTGTACCGCTTGCCCCAAAATGTTCGTGGAAAGCGTCTCATCCATCCCGAAGGTCACACCGGATAATCGAATTAACGTACGCGCCAAGTGTCGTTGCAATGTCGACTGCAGTTTTGTGACCCATAATTCACGCTCACACACCGATCCGCACGCGCACATCTCTTTTCATCGACATGGCAAAAGTTCTTCGGCATTGTTCTTGATTGTTAATTTAAATTCGACTAACGAATAAGAACCATTAAAACAAACACGATGCAATCGCAATATCTTTAAACTAAGGTGTTGTACGTGAGTGCTTATATCACAGTGTCGCGGGTTACTTGTTTCGTCGCCTTGGTATGGTATAATTAAGCAACAAAAGGTTATATGTTAAGAGAATATTTATTTTACCCCATTAAAACTGGCTTACATCTAATATAACTAACGGCTAAACATGAAACTTAAATGCACCAAAAATACACCATGTTTTAAAAGTTGTTCGCTTGTGTATATACGAACAGCAACAGCTTTCCCCATTCGACGAATCTCGCTTACAACGCCTGCTGAATTGGTTGCCCAGGAAACAGGAACACAACACACCAAGGTAGCTACACTAGTCCTTCCACAGTGTAGTGTTTAGCAGTGACGTGATAAATTTTCAATGCTTGTTTGTTTTGAAGAAGAAATTGTTCTGCCCACCCAGGATCACCATGATGGAACTGCAGCTTACTTCCGGTGAGAGTGAAAGCTTCTTTCATCTCACCATCACTGGGCAGCTGGAGTCGGCCTACTTCCCGATGGGCCCCGACGGTAATGGATTGTTCTGCCGATACGACGTGGTTGCCGGTCCGGATTGGGAACTCGTGTCCGGATTGCATTCAGCCGTCACACAGAGTGCCCGCACCGAGTCCGACTATCGCACGGTGGTGTTCAATATGCCGATCGAGTTCACAATGAAATCCACCAACCCGTACGGCTGGCCGCAGATCGTTTTCAGCCTGTACGGTGCGAACCTGTGGAACGTGGAGACTAACCGCGGGTACGCCAGGGTTCACTGTCCGCTCAGTGGGGCTGGAGGTGATGGGCTAACGGAGCGAACGATGCGTGCTCCACTGTTCATTCCCAAGTACGACAACATGTGTTCGGCCGCGATGAGCTGGCTGAGCGGTGTCAATCCGGAAATGCGCGATCCAAAGATACTGGCCGATGGGTCCAAGCATAAGGGTCTTTCGGTGGAAACGTACGGCGAGCTGGTGGTACGATTGCAGGCCATTTCGCGCGGTAGCAACCGGATGGCGCTCGACTGGGGCCAGGCCACTGTGGATAACAAATTCTAGGATAACAAATTCTACGCATTGCTGAACCGAAACGAGAACGATGATGGCGGGATCGTGGCGATAAATGGTGACGATTGTTGATGAATAAAGACACTTTACAGGCTACATGATGGGAGGTCTTGTCTTTTCTTCTCGCTCGCTAAATGTACATCGGAACGAACGGTTCGGTCGTAACGATTGGGTCCGTTCGGTAGCCGCGCGTTGCAACCGGCACACGATCCGGTTCGCGGGATTCCATTGTACGGGTCTCGAGCGTTGGCTCGTGAGTGAACTGCTTCCGATAGAACTCGCTCTTGCCGCCCGTTTTCTCCACCAGCATGATATTCTTGATCAGTATCTCGTGCGAAACCGCCTTGCACATGTCGTACACGGTCAGCGCCGCAACGGACACCGCCGTCAGTGCCTCCATCTCGACGCCCGTCTTTCCGTCGCACTTTACCTTCGCCAGGATGTGCACCTCGTTGGTGGAGCTGTTCAGGCTTGTCTCGACCTTGATGGACGACAGTGGAATGTTGTGGCAGAGCGGTATCAAATCGGACGTCTTCTTGGCAGCCACGATCGCGGCCATCTGCGAGATCGAGAGGACGTCGCCCTTCTTCAGTTCGTTATTTTCGATCAGCGCCGCAATGGTCGGCCCAACGTACACGGTGGCCTGTGCTTTGGCGACCCGCTTCGTCGATACTTTATCGTCCACATCAACCATCGTCGCGCGACCCGTGTGCTCATCCACGTGACTGAGTGAGGAGTAGTGGCGCACACCGCCCAACGCGCCATGTGCCGCCAGTGCCGGTGCGCCTGACAAACGGTGAGATTTTACAAATGGAGTTGTTGCTAGTGCTGCTGTTTCTGTGGGAGAAACACGAAAAGTTGGATTTTAATTGCGCGCCACATTCGATGCATTTGGTGTCATGGACATTTGCTACCCGTAAGTGGTAATGGCTGTGTGTACTTAAATATTCTAATGACTTTTGAACTTTTTGAACCTAAGGGCCTCGTACAATGCATTGTGGCCTAGTTTTTCTTTTTTTTTTATTTCACACAAAGTAAACCAAAGAATATCGGGGACCCTGGACGGACTTTGACCAGACCGTGAATCTTAAGCGATTGATTAAAATAAAGTAATGACCGAACGATGCATGCTTCGAGGTCACCGTTGTTTATGCTGATCAACGTTTTGCGCATTATGTAAACACAGTATGCGTCAGGCAAACAGGTTCGAGATATCGGTTCTGTGTTGGAGAGAAAATCGAAGAGGAAAAAAAAAGAATATATTTAACAGTACCGAACCAGACGGTAACCGTGTTGTGTGCGTTGCCTTGCTTCCGGTTAACGTTCTCTGCCGCGCGGGTTCGCGAAACATTCCACCATTGCGTTTCATTTTGGCGTACCGCACAATCTTTGACGCACACAAACTGCGATTCTGCACTGCCTGCCTCTTTTGGCCGATGTTTCAGAAGAGCTTCGCGTCGATCAAGTGGCCTTTTTCTGCTATCCAGTTTCCTTTCACGACCGGCACCACACGCACACCGACGGATGAGATATGTAAACACCGGACCTGAATCGACGGTGAAGTGACTCACACTGGGCCTGAACCAGCGGCCATTTCGTCAAAAAGATTTTTAAACCGTTTGTAAAAATAAACTTCTATTCCTACTCTTTGTTTTACGGCTGCGAAATTGAGTCCTGACAAGCGACAGGGTTTGCTTAGATTAGACGCATGGCAAACATTTACACATGGCATGTGACTTTTTCAAATGCATATTTAAAATATGTCGGTTTTCCATTGGTTACTTTTGAACGTTTTGCAGAATTTGATTGCATTTTCGTATACAACCAAATTTGAAATTACAATGTTAGATTATTCAAGTATTATGGAGGTAAAGAACTGATCTAAATGCAGAGCTTTAAGTTTTCTCCGACGATTGAAAAATGTAGTTTTTGGAGCCCATAAATGCTAGTTCGTCTTTATGTGCACTTTTTTCCGTTTACAGTAACCATAGTTCTATGGTCTCACGAACACTGAATCATCTCTGATCGTCAATGAACGATGTCTTCTCAGCTTTTTATTAAGCTGATTGGGTTTTTTCTCGTTACTCCGTACACTAAGCGCGCTGGAGGTCATAGAACCTGCTTTCTAATGTTCTCTACAGTGTTCATGATTGAACGGACGGTCTAGTTAGAGTTGGTTAGGTTGCCACCAGTATGGCCTCGGGATCGCCATTTATTCACCCCGTCCGCCAAGATGGAAACGTTCCCCTGGCTTCTTACCCTGGTGGAGCTACAGAATAGCCCTGTTTCGTGTATGCATCGGTCCATCTATGGGTACGGCGTTGTGTCCTTTTATCGTCTCCGGTCTCCCGCCGACGCTACCCACCGATCAGTATCATCGGGCGGTTTTCCATCTGGGAAAGATTAAGCATGCCTGCGAAAGGGGGAGTGGGGGTAAACAATTAAGGGGAGCCAGTTGAATCGGGTGGCACCGAAAAAGGAATTCGCTGATTGGCGTTTATGACCGCATCCGATAGAACCCGTTTCCGGACCAACTAACCTGCGTGCTGCTTCTTCTTACGCTTCACCGCAGCCGAGATAAGACACCGCAGATCGTCCTCGGAGCACCCGGGACTGCGGAGTGCATCGCGGAGCGACACCTCGGTGTTGCCGAACAGGCACACCTTCAGGTTCCCGTCCGCCGTAATGCGCAACCGGTTGCAGCTGCCACAGAAGTGTTCCGTCATCGAGGTGATAAAACCCATCTGGCCCCGGTAGCCCGGCACCCGGTACGCCTTGGACGTATCGTTCGGCCCGTTCGGCAGGGGCTCGAACGCCGGATAGCGGGCCCGGATCGTGTCCAGCATCGTCCGGTACGAGACCATCTTCTCCGTCTCCCACCGGTTGCCACTGAACGGCATGTACTCGATGAACCGCACGTCCACATCGCGATCCTTCGTCAGCTCGACAAAGTCACAAATTTCGTCATCATTGAACCCTGCATGGAGGGAGAGGAAAAGGCAAGAATGGAGACGACACAGCACATTGGACATGCAGCAGCAAGAAGGGCCCGTCCGAAATGTGTGAATGTGTGTCAGGGTTCTCCTGCAGTGCCGTAGGACAGTGGCACAGAACAGTGGCAACATGCAACCCGGGGCTCACGTACCTCAACAAAGACTGGAATAAAGTGTGATCGTGTGAAATAAACAAACACGATCAACAGCTATCCGATAGGCGAAACATGCCAACGGACGATCAAACACGCCTACGAAGGTTATCCCTTTGACACCAGAAACCGGATTACATAAGGGCACAACTGAAGCGCAGCGGAACTGAAACAAGCACGAGAAGGTTCCCTCCAAGAAAGGAAGTACAAAGACGGAACTATGTTCGATTCGAATGATCTTTGACTTCAACAACTACCAGTTTCCAGGGACGTTTAAGTATTTTGCAAATCAACCACACTTTTCTTCCCTAGCAACGATACCACGTGCAGATGCACTTGAACCACCACTTGTACAACAAAACAATCGCTAACACCTCACACACTCGAAAATTAGCTTGGAATTAGATTATGCCGATTGAAGTACTGTCTTATCCACAATAATCACATTCTGTTATCAAATATTTATGTTTTAAACTAAAACTGACGGTCGAACTGTTTCCTTTTCGCATTCGTTCGTGTTCTTATCACTTTTAAAAGTCGTTGATTTAAAGATGCAACCGTGGTTCAACACACACTTTCTATGCACTTCATTAAACTTTTGGTAGTTCATGTTTATCAGTTTCAAAGTTCTCACAATCATCAGAAGAACCAAAAATAATATGCATTGTTCCAGGTTTTCCAGTCCTCGTTTTGCGACATGATTTCCGGTGCACTGCACTGTTTTGGACCACAAATGCACACTGCAGTAACACACACAGGCACACACACAAACACACCCGAAAAAGAACCAATAGGAACCTACCTTTCATGAGGACACAGTTCACCTTGGGCCGGTAGCCGAGCTGGATGGCCAGGTCGATGCCGGCGATCACACGCTCCCAGCCCTTCCGCCGGGTGATCTGCTCGTACCGGGCCACCCGGAGCGTGTCCAGGCTGATGTTGAGCGCATCGAGCCCGGCGCGCTGCAGCCCGACGAGCTGTCGCGTCAGCATCAGTCCGTTGGTGGTTATACCGACGCTCTCCAGCAGCGGGTTGGCCTTCAGCTGGCCGACGATCTCGGTGAGGTCCTTGCGTACGGTTGGTTCGCCGCCGGTGAGCCGTATCTTGCGTACACCTTCCGCGACGAAGAGGTTCGCGAGCCGGATTACCTCGGCGCTGGTTAGCAGTCGCTCTTTCTGGGTCAACGGCACGCCTTCCGCGGGCATGCAATACTTGCAGCGTAGGTTGCACCGCTCGGTCAGCGATATGCGCAGATAGCTGTGGAAACGTCCGAAACGGTCGCTCAGTGGTGACGAGAGGAGTTTTTCGCGCTGCTGCTCTGCTACGGTCACGATCCGATCGCGTCGAGCTGTCGATTCGTTCTGAAAGTAGGTAGCAAGGAAAAACGCCAACGTTAGTACAGGCCGATGGAACGCTCACTCTTGTTTACGGGCCAGCAGCCCGCGGCTGGCCGGTTCTTGTTGGTGTTGTTGTTCGTTCGTTCGCGGGGTGGCGGCATTGTCGATGTCTACGTTATATTTGTAAACAACGTAGTAGCACAAAACGAGCATAACGGCACGTAGACACCAGTTGCAGCACGCACACTCGGCAATCGGAATGGCCGTACGAACGCACACACCAATGTGTGGAATAATTTATGCGTAAGGTGTTTTGGGGACCAACAGTACCACTGGATTATCTTACTAAACATACAGTGGGTTTGTCTACATTAATTGTTCAAGATGCATATGCACATGTTTGATCGCTTGGGTACAAAATCGGTTACCCAATATTTTAAATTGAAACTAGTCGGAATGTATGTGGTCCAGAACGGTATTTTTTCGAAGCTTAAATACCTAAAAACTCACTTCTTTTTTACAATAATGCAAAGACAGTTTTTCTTCTTTAATTATTTCGAAACTTGGCATAAAAATACTAAATACTACACATTGTTTTGTAAGACTTCAACATCTTAAGAAATACAAATTGGGACTGAAAACATAATTATCTCACTTGTTTTTTATTATCGCAAACCATCCAGCATAACGACGGTTATCTTATCCATTGCGTCCCAAATATCCCTAACACGAGAAATACGCTTACGAAATGGCACAGGCCTTGCCCTCCTTCTACACACCCTTCCCTGCTGCTACGTTTCATTCTTCCCTCACAGAAAAATGCGTTTATTTACTACAGAGATGCTTTTAACCAATACCACGTTTTTACGCACCGGCGCCGCGCAGGCGGAATTGGGGAAGAAAGTGAAGACGTGACAAAGTGCAGACTTCTTCTTTTCTTCCAGCGGTTGCCCACCGACGTTATCGCCGTTGCGACGGGTGAAGGTTGCGGGGCAAATCGTTCAAAAACTCTCGTTTCGAACACCGCGTTATCTCAACGCTACAATCGCCGGTTGTTGGAAGGAAATAATTTTGAAACACTACAATACCGATAGCTTATAGTTTAGCACAGTTATTTTTGTTATGATAAACATAAATTTGGGTTTGTTTGCCGAAAAATTTTGGTAGCAGAAAACGGAAGAGTCATTCTATTTATACGCGTAGTGAAATGTGTTCATGCCATACGTCAATATTTACGGTTTTTTGAACACAAATTGTTGCTAAAGGAGATCATTATTTGCTTAGCATCTGGATGCTAATAACAACGAATTGGCGCGAAGCTAAACAGATTATCAGGTGGAAACTGACATGACAACAGAATGCAATGTAAAATGAAACGAGTAAAATTTGCATCGCCCTAGCAATAGTGAAACTCGGGTTAATAGCCACGATAGTCATTTGCATTGCAATAACAGTTGGTTTGCTACTTCACACCTCGGGCATGGAAATAGGAACCCTTTGAAATGAATCATCCTATATGTTGTAACGAGCAAAAAGATGCAGTTTGCATTTCCTAGACAACAATAATGTCTTGTTGCAAGTCTGTTAAAATTATCTCCGAGTGGTCTTGCTTACACAATCTATCGATTGGTATTTGGTATGAAAAGTATTCAAACACCACCTATAAACATTTACAATATACTGTACTGTACAATTTTACTTTTTCTTCTTTTTAGCGTAACGACCGTCTTGGTCATGCCTGCCCCCATTAAGGACTTACAAGACTTTTTCCTTTTGTGTACGTGGATAGTCAGTCCTTTCTTAAAAGGGCGGGTCCGGACTCGGTTGGGATTCGAGCCCCCGACGTCGAGGTGGACCGCTCACTTTTTTTTTGTATGGAGTTCAGCGCCTGTGGGGCGACGTCGCGTTTCGCGACGTCCCGTTTCAAAAGAAGCCCAGTTTCGGCAGAACAATCGCGCAAGCCATTGTGCGACAGAAGCAGGGAAGTATGTGGAAATAATGTGGGGCGAAAACTCGCCGAAATTTTTTTGTTGAATTTTGATTTAGGGGTGGCTGGGGTAATACGCACCCCTGAGGCAATACGCACTCTTTCCCATTTCCCTTGAAAAACGAGTTTTCAATGCGTAAAAAGCAGTCACCCTGCAAGATCAACCTGAAATATGGTTTCCCTGTGAGTTTGATAGCTCTACATTAACAGAAACGCGAAATAAACGCAAAACAAAATGATTCTCAGCTCAGACAGTTTTTGTTATAATGTGACTTACCATTCCGCTAAGGAATATTAAGTGCAAAAACCGATATTTACCCACGAGGAATACGAAATTTAGTGAATTGAGAATCAGTGCTTGAGACTATTCATGAAAATTTCGGAAAGTATGCAAATTTACTCATATTTTAGTTGAAAATGTGGGGAACTATGAATGGGGGCAATATGCACCCAGTATGTCGGGGTAAAATGCACCAGTTTTTAAACAAACTATCTTTATTTGACGGTGGATGTTGCCTCTTTGTTGTGGTGCGTATTGCCTCTTTGTTATGGTGCGTATTGCCCCTTTGTTGTGGTGCGTATTACCCCTTTGTTGTGGTGCGTATTACCCCTAGCAAAGGTACGTTTTGCCTCAACCAGATACAGATCGATCAAAAATTGAACTTTTTCAAAACTGGAAAAATACGTTTTTCTTAGCAAAAAAAGCAAACATTCCTGAAATGGTAACTAGTTTGAACCTTTATGAATCCTATCCAGTGATAAAATCAACAATCAAGAGCCAAGTTGTTAGACAATTTTATAGTTTTCCTTAAGGGGTGCGTATTACCCCATCCACCCCTAGTAATGCATGATATTTGCATGACATGATAACTACTTATCATATGAACTCTAAGTAAGTTTGGCGCTTCTACATTTGAAATTCACTGAGAAAACAAACTAAAACAGACAACGACGATATTTTGGCTCGCCGTAGGAGGTATATATTTTTCCGTCATCTCCTACTTGTTGAAGAGCAGTTCGTTTACGTTTTGGCACCCGATAAAACTTTGGTAAAAGTATCAATTAAAACGGAGTTTGATAACTGAATTACATTTGTGAAGGCTAGAAATAAGTAGTAAAACGAAAAATCCGATATTTCGTGGAGAATATTGGTTGTTTTGTTCGTGTTTGTGTTTCGGTTTGTTTACGTTTTGTCCAGCTGTCGGTTTGCTTACGTTTAGAATTGACATTTATACCCTTATTAGACGAGGAATATTTCTGTCCGTCGATTTTGGAAGATAGTGTCAGATGGCCATTGACAGCAATATTGCTGTCAGAAAAACGGAACCGAGCACAACTGGTTCCGATTTTCTTTCGACTAGTATTTTTATGTCAAAGTGGCGATTTGTTTACTTTTTGCTCTGTTTTTTGCAACAGATTTTGTTCGTTACTCTAGGTTGAACAATACGCTAAATTCGAACATAAAAATGATCAATTAACCGAAAAACACATTTTGTGGAACTTTGCGTTATTACACGAGCGGGTAGCATTTTTATGTCAAAAGCCAATTTTGGCAGAAAAATACTGGGCAAAGATGACAGAAAAAGCCCTCGTCTAATAAGGGTATTAACAAGAGCTAACGTGATGTCGCGTTTTTCGCTGTTTCTACACTAGGCATCGTCTAGCGCGATTTGAGCGACACTTTTTTTGTATGGAGTTCGGTCGCCTGTCAGGCGACGTCGCGTTTCGTGACGGGACGTCGCGCTGTAGTGTGGACTTTGTAGTTAGACTTTGCGGTAAAAGCATTTAAAAATACTACAATTGCCCTCAAATTCTTGCCTTTGTAAAATTTCAGTTTTAAAATATTATGTTCTGTTATATCTCACATTTAGTTTGCATTTTTCCAGATAAGCTAACCCATGTTGTTCATCACTATGTATTACCTTCACAATATGCAGGCACTTTGGTAAAGAATGGTCAAAAACAAAACGTAAACAATGACGAGCGATGTAAACATCGCGTTCACACAACCAACGATAATTTGCCTTCGTTGTGCAAATGTTCGACAATCGGTTATGCTTCTAATCGAAACAATTCTATATGTTAGCTCACCTTATCATCGTTATCGATAGTTGAAGTCACTGAAGATGGAGCGCTTTCCGACGAATGCGACTTTTTGTCGGTTTCTGATAACAGCAACCTTGTCATGTGAAGGGATGCACAGCGTAATTGATTCGGCAGCCATTGCTTGGAGCTATTTGGTGTGGCTATTGCACGCACTGAATTTTCCAACAATCGATGCATTGTTGTTTTATCACAAATCAGCAGTTTTTTAAACTGCTTACTTAAAACATAATAAGAAACTATTGCACTGCACGACGCACTTTTAGAAGCAACAGGTGTCAAGAAACAGATGTTCGTTTGACAGTTTGTCGTAGGTGCAGTGTTGCCAGGTCGGAACTGGATCGTATAAATTGGTCCGATCCGATTTAAACAGTGATTGGCTTTTCATACTATATTGATAAAGGCGCATGATTACTCATTTGATTCATGATCAAAAATGAAATATATCTATTTAAACTACACTCTGCTCAGCCCCCAAATATTTGTCTCTTTGCCGGATAGAAGTTTTAAAAGGCTGGAGCTGAAAAACCCACCACTGTAGAACTGACTCAAGATCAGTAAAAAGAGAGGTCGGGTCAAAACTATTTTCTACTCCTCCATTATTGTGACAGTTGGTTTAAAAAGTGTTTACCAACATACCTGAATACTTGTGGGAGATCATCGCAAAAATCTTCGCGAAATATGTAATTGGAAATCCTAGAACATAGTGTCCTTGTTGTCGCGGATAGAAACTGCTCTTCCGTGTGTAGTCATGGGATATGGATCATTTTGGTCACCATGTTTGGCGAAATTAAGTATGTTGGTCTGCCTCATACGCAGTCTTCCTCCAGAACAGATTCCAAACGCCTCAATTCTTTGCTCTGTTGATGAAACATACCAAATTTGCAGTTTTACTCCCCTTTCTTGTCTGCTCGTGAGTGGTAAACAAAATTTCAACCGGTAAAAGGGTAAATGAGGCCCCGGTCTGAATTCCCGTCTTCTTACTGGCTCACATTTGCGCCTGACGCTATGCAAAGCGCGACACATGCATTCGTTTCGAATATTTGAACACTAACGGTTCGTTGAAAAGAACAGAAAGGTTTATATTAATCGTGCAGTGTAGGTTGAATGCAGGGTAATATACTTTGACTTATTAATTAACCTTTTAAATTATACTACACATGCTGGACAGTATGAACCAATGAGTTTACCCGAAAAAATGAATTTGAAACGGCGGCGCGCCCGAGGCGAGCGGACTGCGCTAGGTCTACCGAAAATGGGAGTTTGTAATAAATTTGTAAAATAACCGAGGCACATGGGCTGGGGAAGCTTCATTTCCCATACCAAAATTTGAATTTGTTCAATAAACAAAAGTTAATTTAACACAAGAGTTTGATCTAGAAAAGTTTCATTTGATTAAAATCACATTTGAATATTTCCTAAACGTGCCGTTCCTTGACATTGCGACCATTTCCTGGCGTTAGAACACAGACCGTTTGTTAGTGCAATCGTTTTATCTTACCGCGCTGTTCCCAGCAAACAACCTCTCCAATAATATGTAAAACATACGATCGAAGCGCAGATTACGCACCGCTGATAAGGTTGGACCAAATATTAAGCCTGCAAAATTTATGACGGTTCACCAATCGGCGACCCACCCAACTTTGCCGACACCGGAGATCACCAATGGCTTCGATCGGACGCGTGAGAACCACGATCATGCCATCTTACGCACAGGACTCCGGTGGAGGTTAGCATTCGGCAGCGATCCTTCTTTGTTGTGGCCGATGCGTTGGCCACTGATATCTATCCATCATATCGCGAGTTCGCATCTTGAACGTTTTTGTAAGCTTCAAATAAAAAAAAGGCATCAGTCGAGAAAATTAATTTTAACTGATCAAACTGGATTGTTCATCGCCGCCCCAACAAACCCGCGGCAACTGACGACGGTGAAAGACTAAACCCCGAAAAAATGTGAACCCCATCAAACAGCGCACCATAGGTGTCTTGATTAGGCCCATAAATCTGGCTCTTCGCCGCGCAACGACGCCGCAACTGCTGCCAGCGTGTTGTGGCTGGGAAAACGTGCGTTAGCGTTCGACCGCCTCTCCCAGTCCCAGATGCCGCCGGAGCATGTTTCGAGCGTCGGAATTGGCGGCATAGTTTACGTACCCCCGGCGGCCGCTGCTTAGAGGCACTGACGAATCGAGGTGATCGTTTGCGGAGCGAAATCCCATACGAATCTCATGATTCCTCTCGTTTGGCTTATTGGCAATAAAACAATTGAAACCCGATACAGTTGAGCTGGAGCGGTGCCGACCTGTTGTGCCGATTGTAGAATGGCGCAAATAAATATCGCAAGAACTCGGAGGCTGGTCGATGTGTAAGCACCACCACGCAAGATGCCAATGGTTTGTTTTTAATGCAGCTTTATCGGTCGAGATCTGGCGAGGATAAAGTTGAACTGTTCTTTTTGCGTCGGTAAACACGTTGGAGAGTTATATGGTAAGTTTAGTAGTGTGTACGATGTTTACAGGAATGTTAAATATTTTAATACCTCAAGAAACTGGGTGTTCAATGTTATTCTAATTCACTTTTATAGTGAGCAACATACTAGCTGACTCCACAGTACAAAACGAAAGACTTCGTTCAAGCGACGAACCTCGTCAAAAAAAAAAACATTTTTATTGTTTTTTAACCAAACAATCCAAAATCGTAAGAAAAACATTTTTTGTTTCAGCAGAATCAACCAGCACGCACTTAACCGTTTTCTCGTCGATCGACCTCCGAGGGCCCGATGGCGACGGGAAGCAAAGGATGCTCGACCCGGAGTGTACGCGGGAGGTACAGTTGAAGGGGCTTGAAAGGGCCTTCGCTCGAGGGCTCTCTTGTCCGTCGGGTGGTGGTGGTCTGTCTAGAAGAAAAAAGAAAGGTCCGAAGAAAATCTAAAATACGCAATCTGTCACAGGCGGCACCAGATCAAAGGGAAAATCGTTGCGTAGAGACACATTTTACCCTCTTTCGCCATGCCTCATCTCCGCCAATGATATGATTCATTTTTCGCTTCGTCGCTCGTTTGTTTTTCTTTTTTTGGATTCTCATCCGAATTGGATGAGACTCGTTGGGTGACGAGTGAAAGCGACTCGTCGGAGGATTCGTGGGTCCTCTGGTCGTCTAGAAAGAAAGTACATGGTGTAAAACAAAAATTTGGAAATCTAGAATGAAAACACCAGTTGGTACTGATTTAATGTACAGTCTGTTCCCGAGTTACGCGGATAATGGGGACCAGAGAAATCCGCGTATCTCGAATTTCCGCGTATCTCGAATATTGCTTGACACATAGTTTATACTAGGAGTTAAGAGATCGAGCTCTTGTGTACATGTATCATAGAATATTCAAAATTTTGCTTTGTTCATTAATATGAATGCAATGCAAGCGTATTCAAACAACATAAATTGCAACAAACGAAATAAAAAGCGTAAGTTATGCAAATGTGTAATTTACATATTTATTCGTGTGGTTGTACATCTCAGGAATTTAAATCGATGTAATAAACCCAATCTACTGTCAAATTTTGAAAACCGCGTATCTCCGAATCCGCGTAAGTCGAGAACCGCGTAACTCGAGAACAGACTGTATGATACAATAAACTAGACGCGATCGCTACTGAACATCAGAAGAACTTAACAAAATCGATGTGCTGAATAAATATCTTACCTTCTATCCACATAACTGAACTTTACTAACGGATTCAAAACAACCTACAAGCGGAAGCATCAAAGGGAACAGGGGTTTCACTGGTTTCGCTTGATGTTCGGTTCCGTATCCGTTCTCCCTCAGGAGGTTATCGAAACCTCACCGATCACCGATCGAAGCTGCCGACGAAGACATTGTATGTTTGGATCAGAAAATATGTTACTGTCAAGTGGTATTTAATTTCGCGCTCACGCAGGTCTCGACCCAACGAACCGGTCGACGGTTCGGCCCACCGTCGTTGGTGCTATCCATTTTCACATCGATGGATCAGATGGGTTTAACGATCGTGCTAACCGGTGGGTGCGCATTACCAGGCGCCAGTGGCAAAAAGAAAAAAAAACGAAATTGTTGCCGTATTTGACCCATTTGGAAAGGATTAGTGTAGTAAACTAAAGTGTGTTGCTTAGTAGAATTCCTTTTTTCAACCGAGATATATTTGCCATGCTACCAAACGGATTCATTGTGCGTTAAACGGTTATCCGGCGGTGAAGATGAGGAGAGAAGTTGTAAAAAATACAATATTTACGACAACATTGTTGCACGTAGCGTGGACCACCGTCGCTCACCGTCGTGATGGGGTGAATTTTAGGTTTTTTTACCGAGGCTTGTTATTTTTTTTTTTTGAGAACGTTTTCCTCTTGTTTTGATTCTGTACCACGTTTATTTATTGGGCCTTTTACTTTTATGCATCCGCAGGATAAACGGGTCTGGAAGAAAAAAGGCATAATTTAAATGCTCGTTATGCACACGTTATTCGAGGCTGAATTCTGTTTCGATTCTGATTGTTTTATTGAACTAATTTTTTCTCCATTCTAATAATAGTCGTTTTTTAATTTCTAGAACACTTTATGTTCGTGCCGCGTGGTGAAATAAATCACAGGAATTAAAAAGGACAAAAGTATCCTTTCCCCCTTAATATTTCCGCGGGCTTTGCGAAAGGAAAATGTCTCACACGTGGTTGACATCTTTCTATAGGATACACGTCGCATCAACGACATAAATTAAGACGTTCCATAGATTGCCGATATAGGGCGCATCCCTGAGGTGCGACATTGTCGGTGCGGTATCCTTGATCCGAAGCCTCGGAGACCGAAACCCAGAGAGCCACAACAATTTATAACGAGTACCACCGGCATCGTCGATCGTTAGCAGCGAAGGTGTCTGTTGTTATGAAGCAAATGAACATGGTTCGTTAAATATTTTGACATCAAGATAAATCACCTCCGCGGGCCGAAAGGAAGCGACGTGCCGGGTTCTCTGTCGCTCGCAACCATCCCGCTCGCTCCGGTGCGGCGTTCCTGAGAAAACACAGCGGGATGTCCGGGGCCCATGGTGAGATATTGCCCGAAAAATCGAAACATTAGAACCGGCTTAGAGCGGAGCCCGAAGGCGGACCACTCCCGTGCGCCGTGGGTTGCGCGCCGTAACCGCGTCAGCAGCGGCACATCGACGTGATCGCCGCACAGGGAACCCGTCCCGAAACCCGCCGGACGACGTCGATCGTCAATCGTGTCGTATTATGGCGATGGCGACGGCCCCGCGGCCAGCGTTTGTTTGTTTTCGGTGACTTCAACCGTACCGATTTCGTCCCACGATGGCGTCCCGCCGCGAGCAGCAACATTCTAGCTCGGAGTGGTCGATACCGGGTCCCGCCGTTGTTGTTGGCGCGATTGGTTACATTTTATGGGCTGATGCCGATCGGTGCGGGCGCTTGTTAACGAGGGACCGTACACGGTCCCGAGGCCGGGTGATTCGTGGAAAGCCGCCGTGTGGGGTAGCAGCAGCAGCAGCAGCCTCAGAGGGTTTGCCGGATGTTGGCGAAGCACCCCCGGAGCAGTACCAGGAATCTCCAGTGCTGGGTTTTGGCGGTGTGTGGCGGATCCTGTCCGGCCCCAGCAGGTGATTCGGCGGTTCCAACCATTGCGAGCATTCCGGTCGTCCTCGGCGGCTGAAGAAGGCTCCCTGAACAGGATGTCGGCACCGGATAGGGATCGGAATGTTTGTTTTTCCATGAATTACGGACACCGTGTTTGCCCGTTGCCGTTCTCGTTTTCATGCTCAATCAACTGTGAGAGTGCGATATTTGATTTGATGAAAAATGTCGCTGATGAAAGATAAATGATTACTCATTTCGTTCGTAGGGTTAGCAAGTATTTCCGGTAAAATACACTGATGGAAATTGTTCTTATTTTAGTCATGTACCTTACATCTTTCATGAAAAAAAAACTATGATTCATTGTCCCGAACTTTAAAACCGCATGAACGATGGCAATTTGTTCCACAGGACATAAGAGTTATTTACACTGAATCATCAAACCAATTTTGGGAATCGATCAAATCATATTCCAGTTCCTTGGTTTCAGGGTAGCAAAAGTAATCAGAACCTTATAATTGAAACAACCAGCTGCATTAAGTTCAGAGTTGTTACCCATTTATGATTTTTAATCTTAGTTAGAAAATGTTGAGCAATTTCAATTAGACCTTTGCGAATAAGAAATATATTAATGTGCTCAAATGTAAAAGTACCTCAAATTTAGTGTAAATTAAAACCATTAAGGTTAAGTTAAAATATGAATTGCATATAGTTCAAATTAAATTTCCTTTAGAAAAATCTTGACGAAGAATAGGAATTAAATTAAATCATAATAATTGCTAATAAATATTGCACCAAAGCACGCCAGCCGGTACTATCGCGATCGGAAAAGGTTTGCCACTTTAGGCAGCTGATCGTTAGCACCGAACTCTAAGAGACTCAAACGCACACTCACACACACTAACACATCCACGCATCAGTTCATTTGCACAAAAAAGGAGTCAACCCTTTGATCGTGCGCCGATCCGAGGCCACTTTTTTCCCTCTGCGGGACCGATAGCCTCATGCGATCCCGGGGAACCTGCGGGAAACTCTTGAAGAGAGGACTCTCTTTCTCGCAGAGCCCACCAACCATCTGCCAACGATGTTGGAAAATCTAATTTTGCTGCCGTTTCCCCTTCCTTCCCTTCTACGCAACCTTTGCCAAAAAGCGCCGAACTTACGGCCGGCTTGACGACGGTCGCGGAGAAAACCCAAACAGGGCCGGGAACGGGACTGGCTTTTCTAAACCGCTTCTAAGCTAAAAGCGGCGTTCGAAAGGTTCCCCGTTTCGAGTGCCTCAGGACGCGTCCGCCATACTCGCGATCAACCCTTTCCGAGGCGCGCAAGCAAAAGGGACCCCGAACCGTTGCGTCGTACGCCGCGTTCGCTGCCTGTGGGCTTTGTTGTGCACGAAGGGCACGAAGGGAAGCAGAGCGAACGTGCCGAGAGGGACGCGCAGAGGTATGGCGCGGGATGGGGGCAGTGCGGGAGAAATGTGAAGAAAAGAACATAATCTATTTATGCTTGTTATCTTCTCCCTTTTTGTAAGCCATCTTCTGTGTAATCGGACTGTCGGTATCTTTTCTCTGATGTTTGTATGCGCGCCCTGCAATGCTGCTGATCATCATCTCGCCCGAAGGGAAGTGTCCGCGCGGAGAGGATGGGGAGCAGATGGGGAGGGGTGTGGCGGCGTGAGGAACCCTGGTTGATCGTGTGGTTCGGGACACTTTTTTTTTCTAAATAGATTTGGAAACTGTTCAAATAACCAATTACGATCTTTCCTCTTTCTTCGCACTTTTCTATCCTGGGCGCGGTTTTCCGAGGTTCCTGGGATTGCGCAGGACAGCAGTGTGCCAACGGAACGTGGTAATATAGATTTTATATGTAAAGATACAATTGAACTGGTGGTTGCTTTGTAGCAACCGCACGTCACCCGCAATCATAATCATATGATGTGTATCAGTGATCGTGTTTCGTTTGAATTGGGCCTTGAAGTTTCGTAGGTTGTTGAAGATTGGTTGGTTTATTTTCCAAACATGGATTTCATTCTAGTTGAGGTAACTAATTTTGTATTTTGCCAACGTTCGCTTACATGCCAGGTGAATTGAATCATGGATGTTTCATAACATACGAGAGGCTAAATTATACCTTTGCTTCCTCAACAATGTTTTCCCTACTTGATCCTCATGTCAACATTCTCTGTTAAAGGTGCATCGTATATCGCCTCGATTTATTCCAGTTATTACAGTTTAATGACCAACGAAATATCAGTGGCCTTTCTGGGAAAAAGGTGCTAAAACTAAAGCCTATGTTAGCTTGCTAAAGCTATCATAACTAATAATTTTTTCGTTCGAAACCCAGTCACAATCTCGATGAAAAATACTGCAAACATTATCCAGAAGTTAATATTATCAAGGAATCTTTGCTCTCAAGATAAAGTATGTACGATTATTTTAGCCAAACTGTATACAGATAGTCGGTTTCAATTTGTACATTCTACGAATTTAGATGTACGGAAAACTTGCCATTAAACTGGAGTTTACCCAGCAAACTCACCATAGGTTAGCAAAAGTCAACTACTGCAGCATCCCCTTTTTCAACGCCTTGAAGGTAAACACAAATTTGGGGTTTGGGAAATTGAGCATTTTTCCATAAACAGGGTACAGTGACAAGCGGAAAACCCAGCACACTACCATCGGCCTTCAGCTGAATCGCTTTCAACGATCGTATTAATGAGTGCCACCGATCGTGTGTTCGGGATCGCGATGCGTGAGTGCAAAATCACTCACAGAGAGAGAGAGAGTGAAAAAACGAGAGCGAGAGAGGGAGAGATGCTTCGCGAGATCTCTGCTCGAGAAAGCGGCGCAAACGCGCAGCCTCGCCGTAACGTTCGGGCGTTTGTCAATCGCGTCGCCAGACCGGCAGCGACAGCGGCTGAGCGCATTGAGCGACCAGCTCGACGGCGGCGGCGTCGTCCCCGGCCGACGGTATGCTGCCGTCGGTCGGCATTCCCTTTGATCTGGATTGTAAATAAATCCGGGCGCACTTCAGCGGCCTTTTCCCTTGATCAGTCCGGTTCTTTTGTGTTCCGGTCCGCTTGACGGTGGGCGGCGGTTGCGGCGACGGCGCTGGCGATCAGTGGGCTGATGAGCGCGGCCGAGGGAGGAAGGGGGAAGGGGAGGAAGCCGACGAGAGGTGGAAAGGCGAGTGCCGGCGGTTACGAAGATAAATACCTCGCGTGGAGAAGAAGTGTTGTTGTTCGGGCCCTCGCCTTCTCCATGTATCCGTCCGTGTATGTTCGTTTGTTCTTGCGTGATCTTCGCCGTCGTAGGCTCGCTCTGCTCCCAACACATACACACACACGCACACAGGTTTCATGCGTTTTTTTTAAATTGTATGTTCTACTTCATCTTCCCAAAGCCAGCCCGACCAACCGATGGTGTCGGTGACGATTGATGGTGGTTCGGCCGGAGGGTACCGCTGGAGGCCCAGCTTCCTTCTTCCGATCTTTAATGATAGTTCCGGCCTGCACTTCCGTTTTATTTCCGCACCCCGACACCGGAACGCGGAGGATCGTCCCGTGCGGTTCGGGAAGGTTCTTGAGTTTTTTTTTTTTTTGGGTTGCTTGCCTAATCGGATAGTTGTTTGGGAAACCGAATGAAAGACTTTAATGATAATGGTGAAGAGAGAGAAGGAGTGAAGAACAAGGAGAAAGAGAGTATTCCTGAGCAAGTGAGAGAGAGGAATAACACCGAACCCAAACAAGAGTAAAAGGAGACACTTGTTCAATTGACCGCAGAGGAAGCATTTTTAGGAAAACTTCCTTCGGTTTTCGGCACCGCTTAACTCCTGTCAGACCCACCCAATGCTTGGAGGGTTCGGAAGAAGATCCTCGACTGCTTGGGTGGTCCCACAACGACTTCGACGACGGACTAAACTAGAGGCCCTTTCGTTTGCCGCTAGACAACCAAGATGACATGCTCTTAACCGATAACCGGCCGTAAGTTAATCTGTACCTTTCCCGGTGCGGTTTCCTGCCACGTTTCGGTCGGCTCGCGAAAGTGGGACTCCAGGTGTCCTGTCTTGCGGGCTCAGAAACGCGCCCTTTTTGAAGCTTCTCCCGCCGGCAGGGACCAACGCACCGCACCGCCGCCAGGGTTCCCCGTCGACGGCGGAACGCTTTGAAGTTTTTGAAAATTTAAATGTCTCCCTTTGTGTGAAACTTTTCCCTAGCATTCCCTTTTGCGTTGCTCGCACTGCGTGCATGCGTGTCGGTTTCGGCCGGAGGCGATCGTTGAAAGAATCGTTTGACTGATTTGATGCCCAAGTGCACACGGAATGGCTTGGGAATGAAAGAATGCTATAGTTGCTCCGGCAGAGTGCTTTCCACGGGCGGGCCTTCCTGTCGGCAGGATTTGTATCGGCTTAAGGATTAGCGGTGCACCCCGACACGCTCGGCTCGGGTTAAAGATGTCTTTCAAACAGTGTTTCGATCGGTAAAGGTGACAAAATTTTCACCTACGGTTCACTGGAGAATGGTTGGAAATCAATGGATTCGGTGAGTGATGAACCGGTGCGAAATGAAACTTATCTTTTTTTGTTAGGGGGTGTTGGGTGTTTTGTCTTTTTTCCAAGTTTTGCATGGTGTTAATCATACCATTTTATCTTAGATATCTTTGAATATATTATCTTTCAGAAACTTCCAACGGTCATCATTTGAAAAGATCGAGGCCATAAATGTTTCGCAAACAAATTTAAATCGAAAAACTAACATCTTATTAATCTTATTATCCGAATGTTCGTAAACATATAAATATATTAAATTATCTAAATTATCTTCTTATTGTTTTCATGAATCGACGGGTCGAAGTTGTATTGAACAAATATTTCTTCGTCCAATCAAATAAGTGAGTCAAATTCTCTTCTCCAAAACTAAAAGAAGAGCATGTTTTGGATATCAAGTGACATAAACCTTACTTTTCGATATCATTTTTATTACTAAAAACTCGTATGAAGTCATTTTTGGATGTTACGGATTGTTGACATCGTTATTTGTTTGACATCGAGTTATGAGGATTTTAATCTTGTATGCTTTATAAACACTTGCTGATATCATGGTTTCAAGTAAAATAAATGTTCAACCCCCCGTTTCAGCCTCGGAACCGTTGATCTCTCGCTATCTAAGCCGACACCGTGCAACCGAAGACAGATCAAAAGCGTACACCAAGCGTGTGGCTTCCGGTTCCACACTCATTGGCCGTGTGCCGCTTGACCCGCGAGCTCCCTTGTTAACGGGGTGTGTGTGCGTGTGTGTGCATGTTGTTGCGGGCCATAAAGAAGCCCACAGCGATGGGTATGTGGCTCCTTCTTATCTGCGCGCATGCGTGAACGCGATAATTTATGATCTGATTTTGGGTGCTGGTAGCATGCGGGCAGCCTCCCACCCTAACAAGGTGGGGGGTGGTTCGGTCGAGTGGGAGGAATTGCGGTGCGGCAGCGTTAGACACAGAACGCTTCAGCAAGCTGCCCTGGACCACTATCATTCACTGCTTGTACGAGAGCGAGTGGCCTTATTGTGGCAATAAACGGTTGTCCACCGGGTTGCAACTAAGGACAGTAAAATTGTGTGCGTGTGTGTGCGAGAGTTTGGGCCCCTTAGCTTGCGATGGCAAAAGTGGCCGGCGGTTGGCGGGTGACAAACGGTACACGCAATATTGTTATTACTACATACACGCACTCTGGCGGACACAGTTTTCCGTTGTCCGACTGTGTGTTTTTTTTATGCCGCCTCGGTTCGAAACCCATCAAGCCCTACCAACACGGCAGCGGCGGCGAACGGCGAGGAAAACAGAGCCCTCAAAACGACAAAGACCCGAAGAGAGCCGGGGCAGAGAGTGATTATTTAGGGACGAGCGTGTCCATGGGGCGGACGAACGGGAGGCAGCGGGCGCGGAGTGGAAACTTTTCTCGCTCCCTTTGGAGTGGCGGTCCCTTTGATCTTTTCGTAATTGGTTTATTACTTTGTCGGTGTATATTCATTATTATTTAGCGTGTGTACGTGTAGTATTTTTATGTGGCCGCCGTTATGCTCATGCTGTTCTTCTGTGTTGGAGAGGGGTTTTGCTCTCGTTTCTTCTCTAATTTGTTGTTGGCGCATTGTCTTTTACCGTTTTGTCTTTTAAGTTTTATAAGTTTGGAAAATGCCATGCTCTTTATTTGTCGACTCTTTCGGAAATAATGTTGCGATTTTATTCAGAAGGACTCTTTTAAACAGAGAAAAATATTTTATTTGTTTGTTATTGATGACCTCTGTAAAGAGGTAGCTTTTTCCTAATGTGTCCAACATTTTTTTATTTCTTTTTCCATAAGCACGCAAATGATGTCTCCAACACTGGTAAAAACCTTTGAATTGCATCTATACTTTATGCTCCCTTTCTAATCATTGCCTACGTGATAGTTTTAAAAAATCATTATTACATGTTTAAGTTTTTTTTGTCAACTATAAATTAATTTTATAAATACTTTAATCCATCATATTTTAAGACATCTTACAATTTTACCTAACTTTAAATCCATTATTTTCAAAATTTATCACTTCTATGGTGCGTGAAATTTCGTGTCTATTTTCCGTTATCTTTATACCACCATTTCTAAGCTTTCCAGTAGAGCGTTCCTTCATCTCACTGATCCCCTTTACCACCCACCATGCTCGACCCCGGCGTGTACATGAGCGTCGCAATCGCAACTATCCGTATCGGATGTGACAGGTATCCTTTCGGTTCTGCCCTGTCCATAACGATCCGCCTGGTGTTGCGTTTCTTTTTCCCGAATCCCCACCCGAAATACAAAGAAAATCTTCTCGCCCATCATGCACGCATTACATAATTAGTCTCACCGGGCTCGGCCGAGTGGACGGTGGAAAGGGTCCAGTATCCAGTATCGCCTTACTTGCAAGAACCCTGCGAAGATCCTCTCTTTCTCTCTCTCACTCTCTCTCTCTCTCAAGGTCCCTGCAAAGGATCGCCGCTTGCGTTTTCAGATGAGTCCCAATCATTCGGTCGAGTGCTAGTTTCCTAGGGTGTGCCACCTGAGGCTGACATCCCGTGTCGGTTAATGTGTCCCGACCGAGATCACTTGCTCTCACTTGGGTCGACCCGTCGCCTCCTCCCTCCCTTCTCCCTTGATCCCCGTCACGATCGCATGCGACCAATCGATCAATGAAGTGTAGCGAATTCGCAAGGCCCGAACCGGTCGTCCCGGGGCTTTGCGCTGCGGCACATCGCCGTCGGATGGTATAATGTTTTTGCTTCCCTTCGCCAAACCCCACCCGGTCCGCACTCTTGTCCTGGGTGCTGCCCGCTTTCCGGCTGTTTTCGTATTCGTTCCAGTCGCCGCCCCGGACGCTCGGCGTAAGGCTGGAAGCCGCTCAATATCGGCAAGGGTCCTGGCGGTGCTGCTTGATGAAGATCGTCCGTCCGGTTTGCTTCCACGCGGTTCGGCGGCAAGTGTCGGCTTCTGTTTGGTGTTCGGCCCGTTGGGTTGGTCGCGCAGTTACTGGAGGACATTCAGTTTACCTTTGGTTTTAATCAAGACATTTCAGGAGTGTTTCAAAATAAAATTATTCGTATGAAAAATACGCGAATATATTGGTACAGGATGAAATAATAATAAATGAATATTAACTGATGTAGAGGGTTTAAAAAAAGATTGGAAGCAAAATGAATCATTTTATAAATAATTTACTTATAACTAATCTAGCTCTTTCAACTTGTAAACAAGCAAATAACACAAGTTAAACTAAAATATCAAGGTTCGAACCTACAAGCAAAAAAATAAAATAGAAAACATCATCTCGCAAAGGATCCTTTGAATTTCACCTGCAATACGTCTTGCGGCGTTCCGCCCCGGTAAGTGATACACGGGGGAAGGAAAAGGAAGAACTCTTAAGCCGAAGAGCTGACCGAATCCTGTGTGCAAAGAAGGCCCGGGGAAACGGGAAGGGCTTTCGTTTGGTTCGGGCTCGTATCGAATCGCCAGGTATCGGCTTTTGCCACCGGTTTTACTCCCCGCCCAGGGAAAGAGAGGACACAACAACAAAAAAAAAAACACAGGACAAGGCGCACAAGAGGGAAGAAGCACACTCCCACCGTAGCCGAAGCAAGGAGTCGAAGCTGAAGGGTGCGGGAGCTTTCTACGGGAAGCGCGGGAGAAACGCCGGCGAAACGAGGTAATATGTATACACATATAATCTTAATGTCAGAAGCAATTTAGTCACTAGAGCTACCGTACTACGCGCCGACGCCGAGGCCGTCGTAACGGGCTGCCGAGGTCCCGCACTGCCCACCGCAGAGGTCCCGGGCTTGTGGCCGGGCATTAGCGCAGGGAAGGAATGCTGCACTGGGAAAACTGGTAGCGCTGGTAGGCGAGAGCTACTCGTGAGCTTTGATGTGCGCCGTGCGTCCGAAGGGCGCTTGGTCGCGCGAAGGCGCGGTGCGGGGCGAACCGAGAGAGAAACCGATTTGACGAGTTTTGTTTCGTGAGGTTTTTTGATTTTATTTTTTCTCGAACCGGTAGCCGGAGCAAGGTTTGGTCATCTGGTTTTTGGTGGCTGGAAAAGCTGACGGCTCCTCCGAACAGACAAACAGGCCGCCGAGTGCGTCACTTCGGGGGCGATTATGATGGTCAGCTTTGTGGAAAGGCTTTTGCGGTGATTTGGTTATTTTTGGTTTTTGTGTCGCACATTTAAGGAAGCGTCCTCTCGGTGGACCAGACAACGTCAGCTGGAGCAACACGGTTTTCTTAAGCACACGTAAGCTTCTCTGTTCGGCAACTGATTGACGTACCGGGAGGAAGGGATCCCCCTTGCTTCTTGTCGCTAAATGAGAAGTGATTAGTTCTGGTCGATGGAGCGTATTAAGTTAACCCTCATGGCACCGATTTGGAAAGTAGTTTTGGGAGTCGGTTATAATCTTAAGCAGATATTCTCAATCAATCACACATTCGTCAAAATGTCAAGAAAGCCTAGCAACAGGAAGCACTCATATTTAAAAAAAAATCTCAACATTAAATAGAAAAGTAACAAAAAGCTTTCAAACCAAAAACTATCAAACAAGTATACTATCAAACTCCTACATACAATTCAGATCTAGATTTGTCAAATGCGTATTAAATTGTTTATGAAGAACTATGGGAAATTCTGAACGAAATTAAGAATACATGTTTGAATTCTTTTTAATTGCTTTGTTCCTTTTATATGAATCTCAAAACACACTAACATTGAGACTAGACGCATACAGTTTGAATTAACTTATTCTGAAATTTTGGCCTTTTTTGGCCAAAAAAAACTATGTCTACGTTGTAATTTCTTTCGTTTGCTTATTGTTTCTTTTGAAAATGCACCGCCCTTGAAAAATGAGAAACTCTTCTTTAAGGGATAGTGAAGGCATTGACCTACCGTAGGTAAAATGAATTTAAATTTAAAAACTTCGAAAGATACTGACAATTCGAGAATATGTTAACCACTTTCGAAGCATGACCTCGTTTAGTGGCGCTGGGATATGAGGGTACTAATTTCACCGGTTGAGCTTTAGAAAACAATCAAGTTCCCTTAAGTTATTAGCCTCGCTTGCGATGGTGGAAGCTGATTGCACGAAAACATCGCGTCGACAGGATAATCTCCATCGATGGATGTGACGCTGGGATCGGGCGAAGAAAATATCGACGAGTGAGAAATAAAACAACATTAAACCGGTCAATTTCTTGGCCCCAACCCTTACGCCTTGTATCCTGCCTCGTGCGTCCCCAGTTGGTCGGTAAGGGTCCGTACATGCTTCCGACGTCCTTTACGAGCGCGGTAGAAAACTTAAACAAAAAAAAAACGCAGTGAGCAAATGATCGGCGCGGGTTTGGACGAGAAAGCACCGGCCAGCGAGACGGGGAGCCCAACATCAAAGGAATGCCGAAACGGTCACAATGATAAAGTTATGCACAATCATTTCCCACCGGCTTCGCCCGACGCCCATCTCACCCCCTGCCTGTCCCATTACCCTCGTCAACCCTTTCGCGCCAGCTGGAGTCCACTCGATCACCTCCGATCATCTTCATCCTCGTCCTCGGCGGTGGCACCGTCGCCGTTGGTACGGCATTAAAACCGCATCAACCGATCGTCACTCTTCGTTGTCCGCAAGGAGCGGCAACACCACCGGCACGTGAAAATGATGCTAGAGGGAAGGCTCCCCGACACTATTGCTTCTGTTGATCGGACCGGTTGCTTCCAGCCTTTGTGGCCGTATAGTGTTGAACGATGCGACGAAAGAGGCGGCTCGGTTTGGCGCGGCTCTATTCTTTTTCCTCTTTTTCCTCACCCAGGCCGGTTTTTCTTGAGGCTACGCACACACAAACACACTCTCGCCGCTGGCGGCTGCCGCGGTGTCGTTGGGGCTGTTGTTGATGACGCTGGACACTGCGCTCGACGAATGGCAGCGCCACACCATCAGACCATCGGGCTCAACTCAAGGCAAGGGCTGCGCGATCGAGGTAGGTGGGTTGATAAGTTACAGCACAAACTCTCAAATTTTACCCTCTTGATGCGAATGCTGTTCAGTAAGTTTGGCAATACTTGCTAGTTTTTTAGTTCACAAAACACTGAACCGATTTAATAGGTGTGGGAGAGGAATTGAGAAATGTTTATAATAAAATTACAAACCATTTCCCGGCTTACTAGGATCAGTTAGATTCAATGCTAAATTTGTTGATTTGTTTGGATGGAAACATTTCGAATTAGATACTTTGACTCAAATTATGGAGCTTTTGCATTTCTATCTGTTATAGAAAGAGGTTTAAATCCACTGAACCTGAGATGGACACAACTATTTTCAAAGAGCTACATTAGATTTTAGCAAGTCCTTTATTTAACGATTACATACCAGATGTTTATCCTTTACCCACAAACATCTCTTTCTAAATGTTTTTTGTGTTTAACCCAGCCTTAAGATTAAATACAGGGTCCGCAGCCATACAATGGCAGGCCCCAACCGGTACAGGGATTCATGAACGTGCTAGGGGGATTGCCTGTACCGGTAGAGGGATATCCGCGGGCATATAATTGCAAACCGCGGTGGCTGAGGGGAATCAAGCTGGCGTATTGTTGCGATTGTCAACCGGTCGCAAAATAGTAGGTATCTGGCAACCGTGCATGAGCGGTGCTGTGCACCGCACACTCAAATGTATCGCATGAGTAACCGTTAGATTTCAAGTAAAAACGACGAAAAACTACGTTCAAATGAAATTTCGTATTTAGTATTTACGGAAAAAATATTATATCAAAAACTAAATTTGATATTTCCTTTCAACGTGTTCGATTAGTTGTTTAGCACGCCATCTAACGGTCATTTGTGCGACACATTTGAATCATGCACGGTTGCCAGATACCTACTATTTTGCGACCGGTTGACAATCGCAACAATACGCCAGCTTGATTCCCCTCAGCCACCGCGGTTTGCAATTATATGCCCGCGGATATCCCTCTACCCGTACAGGCAATCCCCCTAGCACGTTCATGAATCCCTGTACCGGTTGGGGCCTGCCATTGTATGACTGCGGACCCTGTAACTGTAGTTATAATGTAGTGTTCGTTCCTACAAGACAATATTGGCGAATAATTGTCGAAGAGAACCGAAACGTAATGAAATGTCTTAGCCGTGTTGAGAAAGCTTGCCGAACATTGTTGGCCGGCACTTGTCAATCCATGCCAACGAAGCCACGCGGTGGCTACGACGCTGGCCCGGTTTGGTAGTATCGGAACGAATAAATAAGGTATAAATTCAACGGGGCACACGCCATTTTCAAGATCAAAGGAAAACCAGCCGACCGGGGGCAAAAACTCTTCCCTCCACCGCGCGCATCTCGTACCCGCTGTTCGGAGCGGTTCGAACCAGCCTCAACTATATATATACCGTGTCGGCTGGAAGTGGAACGGAACGAAACGAAGCGAAAACGGAACCGCTGTCCGGTTGGAAGGCCTTCCCCGAAGGTGGCGCAAAGCTCCCCTCTCCACTCTCCTGTACCCTTTTGCAACATTCCCCGCTCTCATTAGGGAGACTCCAGTGTGGACGAAGGTTCGGGTTCGGTGTCAGCTCGGAGTCACCGGAGTCAGCTGGGATCATGCCGCTCCTACTTGGTGGACTTGGGGTGTTCCGGGCAAATGCCGAGACGATGCTGGAGTCTGTTTGGCTGAGTTATTTGTCGAAGTGTAGCTGTTTTTGTCCATGCCATCTGGAACGGTTTAGTGCAGCGTCTTGGTTAGAACAAAGTGTGATCAAGTGAGCTCGTTCTAAAAATTTGGTAGATGAAATTCTTCATAATTAAATTGTTATAGAAAGAACAACTTAAAAGGATCGCTGCCTCGACCAACGCATCTGATAAAACACATGGCTTGCAGATTATATCAGGTCCACCAATTATTTTTTACTTTCACTACCAAATTGTTTTCAGGACATTTTTTAGTACAATTACTTTGTAGTTTTTTTTAAATACATTTTCTTATGAGAACGGTTCGAACAAAAAACATAACCAAGACTATGTTTTAAGGAGAATAAATTTTTGGGATTGCTACAGCTTTTATGTTTCATTATATATTTGCTTTTATGGAAACAACAGTTTTGAACTCATGATAGCTGGCTGTAAAAAATGATAACCTTGGCAGTAGAAGCGTTAAGAATTCCGTCATAGTTATTTATTGAAGTCACAAATTGCTAAATGTTGCTAAACAGTTACAACCTGTTGAGAAGCAATTGGACATGTACCTATTCTCAAATTTGGAATTCCCGCATCGTTTCCCATAAAGGTTAATCACTATCCAGATGTTCGTACATCGAATTACGCACAATTTCTCACGAGCGTGTCGATGCGTCACCGATCAGGAATGCATGACGCCTTCGGGTCCACATCCGCCGGGGCCAAACAAGTGCCGCCGTTTTAAAGAAAAACACTCTTCACGAAACAACAACAAAAACTACCTCAACCAAACGTACTAACAAGCGAACCATAATTGCTCGGGCGTAATTGCGCGTACCAAGGCCCGAACGCGTCAATTATTACCGGAAATCGGCCGGACCGGAGGAAAACATAAATTTGATTTGGGAATTTCTTCGCCCAGAACCGACATCCGACATTCTCCCCGCCTGCATAGCCCTCCCCCGGGAGGGGGGCCTTCGTGCACAAGGGCGCGCGCGCGCGCGGAAAACAATTCACCCCGGAATGTCGGTGGAATGCGCTAAACGTCGCTTCCGACACGCCGCAAGCGCCACCGGCTCAGCGCCAGAATGTGTTGTGTTCGGGACGGGACGAAAGGACACCACGCCAGCCCGGGGTGGGAGGAGGAGCCAGCAATTGGAAGATTGATCAATCGTGGTGCTGATCGGTGCTGGAAATGGGTGCCGATGCTCACGGTTGGTGCGGTAGGAAAATCGGCATCGTAGCCCACCTCATGGCAATTATCGAGCCCTTGTACCGTCGGCGGACGGCTCCATTGGTGTTGGTTTGGTTTCTGGAGGGATGTGCTTCATAATTCGTAATTTCCTTTTCGAGCCGACCGTGCGGTACGGGCCTTCGTCCTCCAGAAGCGTGCTATGCTAACGAGCTTTCCAGTCGATAGTTATCCAATATGCACTGGTATGCGGTCGGAAACTGTAATTATTTTCCCCGGTGGTTCCACCAAGAAACGCTTACGAATGAATGTTGCGTATTTTGATCTCTTTTTTTTTTAATTTATTTGCATTCGTTCCGTTGTGCTAGATACATATTTCTTTCGTCTTACAAATTCCACAATATTTTAATACTACACTTCGATTCCGTTTCTTTTCTATTTTACGTTGTTTGATAATACTTTAAAGTTTTTACAAATTTTAACAAAAACTGCTGGTCCACAATTTACACAATGCTTATAAAATTAAAAAATCAAAAATTTGAATCCATCTCTGTAAAATGCTAGGACATTATATGGCTCCTGTTCGCTTGCCCTAGGAAGTTTTAGCCCTCGTTTTTATTCCAGCTGTGTTTTCTTTAGTTTTCCTTTTCCTGTAGGAATGCTTATGAACAAACACATATTTTTAAAACTGACTAAAACTACTGACGTTAGCCTTGGGACGGATGGGAAAATCAATTTACGAAAGCAGACGTTTGATCTGGACAGGAAAACGGTGCACGATCGGGAAAAGGCTCCCAATCCGTTGGGAAAAGCGTTAAATCGTTTCTCCTTTCCCGAACCGGAACCGTTTGGAAAGGAGGAGAGTGAACGAAGGTATAAAACCGGTAGAAATGGGATAGAAAAATGTTAAGGAAAACCACGCGAAAGAGTAGGAAAAAACCAAAACGGAGAACACGATGCTCGAAAGACGGAAGAAAGGAGAGACGGAGGAAAAAGCTCACACAGCACAAAACAACAACGGGGAAACCGATCGTCGCGGGATCGAAGTGGAAATAGTGAGCGAGAAGCGAACCCTGGCGAGAACGAGCTGGCGGAATGTGAAGGAAGGAAAGAAAAGAAAAGGTGAGCGATTTAGTACAGCTGTTGTTGGCGGCGGCGGTTTTTCTTTCATCCTGTCAGTCTATTGTTTCCGTATCAAAAGACCACTATTATGTAAACAACGGAGCCGTTTGAAGTTTGCCGCCGTATGAAAAGGCACCGACACGCACGTACAGACACACACAAACACACACACCCGAAGACACACTTACGGGCGGACTCATTTTTCGTCTCATTTATACAATATTACTATTTCATTTTAACGACCTGTATTTCGGCGCGCTTCCCCGTTCCCAAAAAAAAAATAAATAAAAAAAACCAAACTCAGGAGGCTCCGTGAGGCTCGGATCGCGCGAGGAGGCGCTCGCGTTCTTCCAGCCCCGGTTGCCCCGCTTTTTTCCCGGTGGCCGAGGCTTAAAGGTTTTCGCTTTTTGATTGTACCATATTATTTTATTTTTCGGTTTAGCATTTTTTTTCCTCCGGCTTCCTTGAAACCGGTCAGATATCACCCTCCCCCCCCCCCCCCCTCCAACCCCTTCCCCATCAACCACAAAAAATGGGCATAGGAGCACAGGGCATCTCGGCTCCAAATGGCATGTCAAACGAGAAGATGAAGTGTTAGAAATGCGGCAAAATATTAACCAAAATACGATCGGCTTAACGTGGTGCTTTTCGGGCCCGGGGACAACACACAACTGGACGAGAGCGCGGACAAACGGTGGGAGAACGGAGCACAAGGACGAGGAAGCTATTACAAGCGCTTAAAATGAAGCCACTAAGGAACCTATAATCCTGTCTTACGGCGGAGATCGGCGGATGTTTTCGCTGTGAAATTGTGGGGTTCGTAGTTTTGCCGGTCAACACAAAACCAAAGAAACAAAAACAGGCAAAACTTATCGAATGCGTTCGTAAATGGCCACATTAGAAGCTATTTTACTAAACGATGGAGCACATTTTAATAAGATTAGTGACAGCTGAGATCACATGTTGCTTTTCGGTAAACAAAAGGTAGAGAACTTCCTTCGGCTATTTCCATACGAGGCTTTCATAATGTTGGTCGGTTCGAACGCCCTGGCCGCGCTTTGGCGCATTCCCACCCAAGTTGAGGCCTCCTCTTTGGACGTAACCCCCCCTCCCCTGAAGTCCGGGCAGTCATCGGGATCGACACCTTCGGTTTTATACGGCCGGCGGTTAGCATCTTTTTACCACGTGCTACTGCTCAAATCATCGTACTCAACGACGCGCATCGTGGAGAGGAGAAAGAAAAGACTCTACTCTCCGGCCGAAAATTGGAGGTGTTCTTGCCGCCCGACCCTAATGACTATACGGTTATGCTGATGATGCAGCGGGCAGGCTCGGCGAGGCGAGCAAGCAAACCGATGCGAACCTCCCGAGCAGGAGGAGCATAAATTAAATCGTAAAACTAGTAGTTGATTGTATATTCATCAGTGCCGCTTTATGAAGCCGCGATAAACCTGACGCGCCGGCGAGGTCCGCGAGCCACCTCGTAGATCTCCCGTGCAGCAATAATCCCCCCCGAAAGCGGACTCCCGACCGGCTGGAGCTGGTGGGACTTCGGCCATCGGATCGACGTCCCGTTCGGTGCTGCGACTTCTGTGCGTTCGGATCACGCCCTCGGGGAAAGATTATTAGTGTCATTAGCGCTTCAAGGTGCGGGGAAAATGCTACTGTGGGGTGTGGAGGGGAGATTTTTGAGCCACCAACACTCACAAACGCACACAACTTGTAGTGAGGAAGCTTTATGATCCTTCGGTAGTCGAAATTCTCTGCGGTGGCGGTGGCTTAAGTCGGCGTTTAGAGACAAGTCGGAGTCGGTTAAAGGCATTTAAATGAAAATTACATTAAAAACGCATTACAACCGCGGGATTACGGACGGCACGGGGAATTAAATATAATAAAACAGCCCATATATTTCACCCTATCCCTAGGTCGCAAGTCGCGACTGATCCCGGCCGCGGTCGTAAAGCACGGAAATGCAAAAAAGCGCATCACCGTGCGTATTTATTTATTTTTTAACGCCGAACTGAGAGTGTTTCTGAAACCGGCTTCCCGTTTCTGGATGCCACGAAGCGTGGAAACGATCTTCCAGCTGCATCCTCAGCCGCCTTGATCGTTCATTAGCAGCAGCAGGTTGCGCTCGTTACGTCGGCGTGTCGGCGAGAGAATTCATTTTCCTCCTTCGGACTTCACACACCGACCGGGGACCCTCCCCCCTGGCATGGTTGATGGAAAATGTAACGTGAACGAAGTGGTTTTCCCGCGTAAGCCGTGAGTCGCAAATCGCTTTCCTTCCAGTCTCCACAGAGTGAGCCCCTTCAGTGTCCGTGTGTGCGTGTGTGTGTGTGTAGGGTTTGAGTGTTGACCGGCGTACCGGTTGCGGTACGCCTCAAAGCATGCCTCTAAACCCGATATGATGGGGCTGAGGTTTAAAATTTTTAACGATGATCATCACCATTAATTAATATATATATAAAATAGACATAAAGTTGCCTGTTTTATCATGCCGCCGTTCGGGACGGACGGTGTTGGTTGACGGCTTTGCGGTGTCCGGCACGTTTGTGTGTGTGTGCATGTATATGTGCGTTTTTTTTCTGTGCCCGTAGGTTCGCCGGGTAATGCACTGTATGATGCATTGGGCGGGTTATAAAACACATCCAGCGATCCATCGTCAGCCCGTGGCAACCGGCGGGATTCCTCTGCGCTGCATCAACCAAACACCGGTGCACCGTTCCGGCCGACATCGGGGACCGGTTGGCTTTGAGGCTTCGCAAAGGCTCTTTAGCGAATAGTTTATTTCGCAACAGAAGCATCTATTTTGAAGGTTACACTGTAGGTTACAAATTCCCGGCGGGGAGGGTACGATAAAGTACCCAGTATTAGTGTGCCGCTTTACCTGTTTGTATGTTTATAATTACTACCGAGAATTTCTCGTCCGTTGAATTTATCTATCATAGGATCAAATAAATATTGTACGCTAGACAGATAAAGTTTTATGAAATGACAATGATGGACATTGTGAGGTTATATCCTTAGAAGGATCATAAAAATGTAACCTAAGGAAGGTCGACGGATTTTTATTTGGGAAAGAAGAATTGAAAAGTAAAAAGATCTAGTAAATACACATTTTAAGATCATGTATTTTTAATATTAGTTATAATGACAATAAAGAAGAAAAAGAAAGTCTAGAGACAAAACATACCATAATCGATAAACATAATTGATAATATGATGGAGTCTGAAGTACAGTAATTTGAGCCAAATTTGAGGAAAACGATTCAAACGTTCTCTTTTTGGTTAACAATATAAGTCAATTTAAACCAAACCAAGTTATTTAAATTAAAGTAAAATGGCGTTGTTTTCATAAAAACAAAACTAAATGTTTCTACGCCTTAACGGGCCCCAAAAGATTCAAGAAAGCTATTAGATTTCTACATACAAGTACGATATACTATACGAGTACCGCACCGACTGTCTCAATGGGCAAAATGTTTAATATTTTTCGCGTCCGTCGCGTTTTTAATATTAGCACGGCTAGTTTAAAAAAAAAGTCATAATATTAAGATTTACGTCTTGCACTAATTAAAGGAAATTGTGTTCAGTTTGTAATGTTTTTTTTTCATGAAGATTGTAAACATAGATTTAAATACTTATTTTAGGTTCAATCACAAACAAAAATCCGGTGAACAAATCGAAATAAATAAATAAACAGTGAGTTTTCAACATTTTGGAGGTAAAGTCGACGAGTTAACTTGTTTGCTTTTCTTCAGGTGCACAAGGACCTCTGCCTTTACTGCCGGGAAAACCCGAACTGGCCCGAGATATTGCCATGAAGCCCACGACAGAAGCGTGCTGGGAAATAGCCGTTTCGGGTTTTCCATTCTCCTGTTGACCTTCCCAGCCCTTCCCTACCTACGCCACGTTCGATGCTACCTGTCGACCGTTACCGCAGCATCCCCGTTGGCCGCGCAGGATATTCGTTCCAAAACATCGCGCCACTCACGGCGCAAGTGATATGAGTGCTCCGGTGCGAGCGCGGAATGGGATGAGCGAATCGCGCGTGAGTGCCGGGGTTGCTGGCGAGTTTCGGAAGGTACAACCGAGCGCAGCGACCGATCCGGGCAGCACTTTCCAACTGTCCGCCGTCCGAGTGAGATGTGTGAAGTGTAGTTTCGTCTCGTATACGCGCGGTCCCTGTTGGCCTCACTAGACAGCCTGCGTGGTCGGCAAAGTTCCGGGCGCCAACGTGTATTTTCCGGTTCGAGTTCAATTTCTGATTTGTTCTAAAAAAATACGCCACAAGCACGGTGTATTCATTCGTTTCCGCAAGCTTTAAGTCGTGCCTCTTGAAAACTATGAGTTTAAACCGTAAGAGGACCTCGTGTCGATCGCCGGGAGTGGCCCGCTGCTGAGGCATGAAAAGAATGCGGTGAATCTGTGCCATCCAACCATCAAGGAAGCAATGTTCGGCCTTCGTCGGCTTCAAAGCGAAATTCCCAAATACTCCTTCCGAAACGGTGCAAAGTGTGTGAGCGCGAAGCGAGAGTTTCTTTGATCTTGGCTGTGGATGTGTTTTTGTTTCTCTTGTGTTTTTTTTTGCCAAGCCAAAGTGTTGTTTTCTCCCCGCATGTGCCCGCATTCCCCTTGCGGAGCGTCGTAAAGAAACATCAAACGGCGGGGCGCTAATTCCTCCGTTTCAGCGAAGCGCGAAAGCTTGTCGTGAGTTTTTCCGCCATCTCCGAGCCATTTCACTCTGGCATCAAAGTGTCGCCGATCCGTCGTGAAGCAGATCGATCGCAGCGGTGCCGTGTTGATGTACGTGGAAGACGCAAAACGCGAGCGCATTCGGGGTGTGGAAAATTCGGAGGAAAATTAAAACAGCGAGCGAAAAGCAAATCGATGCTTCCTTAACTAAACGCTGTCGAAGTGAGCGAGTTGTGAGTGAAAAGAATTCATATCAAAAGTGGATGAGCTTGGTTTGAAATCAATTTGAACGGAAGAGTTTGGTGGTAAAAAAAACGAGGAAAAGGAAGTGTCGAGCGGAAGCGGAATCTCGTGACATTAAACAGCCCTGAAAGGCTTGAAAACAGAGGGCACAACCATTCGTCTAGCGTGCAGAGCAGCCTCATAATGGCATTCCTTCACGCGACAGCAACACTGGTAAGTAGAAAGGTAGCAACACATTGTCAAGCAACTACCGAAACTGAGGACCCACACTTTGGGCGGGTATCCCCCGTCAGTCGAGCGAACAAGCCCAACACCCACGTGGCACCCCAGCGGGCCGGAATGTTTTATGTTTGGCCCGTTCCGGCAGCATCGGTTGGATCGTTTGACCGTTTGGGGCGCCGACACTCCCGCGCAGATAACGGAAAACAAAAAGGGAAAGATCAAACAGCGCCGCGCTGCGAGAAGGGGCCCGGGGAAAGAAGCAAGCACGCTTATTATGGCATCTTATCAACGGCAAAGATACCCTCCCCACCACCACCACAAGCAACGGCCATCGGCGGCAATCGGTGCTCTATCAAATATAATCAGCCGAAGAGGACGCCGTGCGAACGTTCCGTCGTCCAGTGTTTCGATCGCTATCAGTTCGTTTATTTTGATATGCTTTCGAGTGGTGGCGTCTGGTGTGTTGATGCTTTCGGGATGCGGTAGGAGGGAGGGAGTGGGAGAGAGTTGTTTACCAACCGAGAATCTCGCGGAGTGACCTCTCGCAACATGCAAAGGAGGTAGTGAGACACGAAGAACGTTTTAAGGAAGGACGTTTTAATTTTGAAAACACACTTTAGTAATTTCGAAGGACCTTTTAAACGTAGAATCAGTGCAGGTGGTAATTTTTATTTAAATTTGTTCAAACAAATTCCACCGCTTTTAAATACATGCGTCATAGAGAATTCGAACCTGTTTTGATTTTGTTAGACATTTTCGAATGCGATTAAATTCAATCCACCTTCGGGAAACCCAAAACCGGACCCTTTGGAAAAGTTAAAAGGCCGCTTGCCGCCACCCAGGCTTACTTATTATCACTTATTACTAAATTATGTATAATTTCAGGCACAGTTTACTATCATTATTATATCGTTAATGATGCTCCTTTGGTGTCGGTTTTTTTTGTGCCCCTTTCTTCCCCCTCCCCACCGAGTTGTCTGCTCCACAATTTGTGGCGCTCCGGTGGAAAGGTACAAAAGGCAGCGACTTTCCCGACCCGAAACGGTAAGGGGGCCACGCAAAAGGGGAACCGCGGGATCGGTCGCGCATTCGATTCCGCTGAAATAATTACCCGATTTGTTGTTGCGGCTGCCGGTTTTGTTCCACCACTACCGCCAACCCTCGCGGATGCTGGTTGTTTTCTTTCTCTCTCTCTCTTTCTCTCCGCACGGCTTCGTTTCGACTAGGAATCTATCGGGCCCGCGGTGCGAGGAGGATTCTGTGTTTCCTTTTCACCACACCGCAAACCATCATCTCGCGCACGATCGGCTCCATGAAATTGATCGATTGGAAGGAAAGAAACCGTCCCGCGTGCCGCTGCGGAGGGAAAAATGGAGCTTTGAAAAAAAAGCCCAACTAGTAAGCGCGAGGGAGAAAGGAAACAAGAGTCCGAGGCACGTGCGCGCATGCCACCGCAAGGCGAGCATTGCTGTGCAAAATAAAAAAAAACAAAATAGGAAGAAACCAGGAGGGAGGAAGAAAAAAAAACACAACACAACCCGGAGAACTGAAAGAAGGGCGAAACCCGGTAAGAGAAACCCTTTGATCTTTGGCCGACCCAGTGGCAGCTCAGGTACGGAGACGCGCCGGAGATCAAAAAGGGACCGCCGGTCGACCTTGGGGGAGGGGATCCAGGGGGAACGAGGACGGGTCGTCGACGGGCGTTCGCTTTCTCGTTCGTCCCGCGAAGGGCCCGCCGCGTTTTCCACCGCTGCAAAACCGATCAACGGCTAGATCGGTCGGGGCGGGCCAACGGCCGGGTCGGATTATGATTAAAGACACGCTCGTCACGCGGCGTGCGCGCCTGTTTTGGGGGACGCGGGGGGTGGTGAGTGTCGGATTCCCATCGGGAAAGGATGTTTCAATTAGGGCGCCATGATGGACGATCGCAAGCGCGGTGTGCGATCATTAGCACTAGTTGACAACCGTTTTCCCATCGATCGTGGGTAGGCGAGGAGTCGGAGGCACCAGAAAGTACGCCAACAGGGGAGCGGCCACTGGTTTGAAGGATATTCGTTGGCATTCGAAATTGGCGCGCCTTTCGGTGCGTGCCGAAACACAACGGAAGGATTGCGTAAATGATACGCTCCGCGTTTGTGTTGGTTTTCTTTTGTCGGCATCGTTCCTACACCTACGCCTAATTTGGAAAGAAACTCATCACAGGAAGTTTTCAAAGCAGCATAACAAGAGAAGCAACAACCGTGGTCAAAGGAAACAAGTCATACAGGCTTTGCCACCTATGTTGAGCTTTAACCCTTTAACTTTTTAAATAGCTCATCAACTGTTGTCTTTAAAGCATCTGGTATTGAAATATCTCATCGATTTCTGTCTCTAACTCATCTGACTTTGTCGCTAAGCCATCTGAATTAGTCTCTAACTCATCTGGGTTTGTCTCCTGCCAAAAAATAGGGAATAAACTAAGTCATTGTGGTTATGCTACATTTTAAAACTCTAATGATGGCGACGATTTAAAATGATTTAAAACTATTCTTATGTATTTTTGAAAACTTGTGCGTATATTTTTTATACGTACATGCATACGCATATCAACTAAGAAGCCAGCATTGTGGTGTTTAACTCAATGGCATAAACGCAATCTTTTAGCTGTCAAGTGACATTGGTTCATCTAAGCTAGTACATTTATGCCACCGAGTAAAACACCACAATGCTACCTTCTTAGCTGATAGGCGTACGCATGCATTTAACAAATTATGCGGAAAATCATTCAAAATTACGTAAAAATAACTTTAAAGCATACAAAAATAATGTGTCTATTGTTCTTGGAGTTTTACAATCTAGCATAGCCATAATGACTTTGTTTATTACCTGGTTTTCGGCTTTAGACAAACCCAGTTATTTTAGTGTGAGCTGAGTTAGAGACAACAGTCGATGAGCTATTTCAAAACAATTTGCTTTAGAGACAAAATCACCCGCTTTCGAGGAGAAGGTGGCAGGTAACACCTGTAAGCTTTGCTTGAAAGAGTTAACAACTTGAGAATCTTTTATGGCTCCGAAATTCATTCTGCTAAAACTCAGATGAAACAGATGACGGTTGAATAATTTATGTTAAATTGTTTTTAATAGTTTATGTTAGAAAATATTTTGGGGATATCGGAATCATCATATTTTTGTTTCCAAACAAATGATTGTTTTGTTTTTGAACATTGTTTTTGTAACACAAATAATAAGCAAATAAATCACTTGCTACTCCTTCAACGGATGTATGTATTCTTTAAGATTTGAACGCACACAAACGACTATTTGGCGCTGATGGGGTTCTCGTTTGAAGTTTTCGTTAGATGTTTCAAGCGGGATTCCTATCGTTCCGTGCCTGGATAGGATCAAACGGTCGTCGATCGTCCTTCCTTCATCGTCCGAGCGGGGTTCGCCGTCGGGGCGTAAATAAAAACATGCACTTCAATCGCTGTAACATTCAGTGCACTTCTGCCGGCCGGTTCATTCGGTTGGTTCATGTGCCCCGAAATAGTTTTCCTCCTGGCAAGAAGAAGCGAAAAAGATGAAGAGTCCACGAGTCCAACGGTTGCCAACGGTTGGTCGCGCGTCGTAACGTCGCGGATAGTTTTGCGGAAACGTTCAAAGGGGAACAAAGACGCCCACGGAGCGGGTATTCCGAACGGCACGCGGTCGCCATTCCCTTTGATCTCACGGCTGCTGGTGCGGATTATGTGCTGACCGAGAAACCCCCCCGCGAGGTGCGAGGCCCCGCGTGCTCCGTGGCGTCACATTTCCCGTGCGGGCGTGCGTCAAGTTTCCCAATCGCTTCGCGGTGCATCCACCGACGTTTGGTGTGATTTTCCAATTCGCCCCTCTTCGCGGCGACCACGGGGGGAAGAAACCCGGGAGACGCGCGGTACGCGCTAATCGAAACATGCCGCCGTTTACGCGGCCGACCGCTGCCTTTCGGCTTCGGCGGCCATTAATTGGATGGAAAATTATTTAAATTACATTATAATTACCGACAGCTAAACCGCCGTCCAATTATAAGACGATTAATCGCACGTTTGCGCACGCGTTCGCCGTCCCAAAAGGGGTGGGGGAGCGAGTGGAGCCGGCAGCGGAAAAGCCGCAAGGCGTCAGCTGCACTCGATTGTTTTCTCTCCGCTGTGTTTGTCGTTTTCGCAAAGCAAAACGGAGGGCGTTGTTTTAGTTTAGGATAGCGGGGGGATCGTCGGGTTGAAATGTTTTTATCATTCACCTTAGCCTTTTAATGGAGGATATGTTTTTGTATAACTACTTCAGCCCTTTTTGACTTCTGAGTTACCATAATAGAAAATTTAAATTAATTTGTTGCTTACCAAATTTTTACTTAATTTGGAAAAGGCCGAGCTACACCTGTTGCCTATGCCAAGTTATGAAATATAAAAGCGGTATGGCGGTCACAAGGTGTGTTCCAGTGCTCGGCAAACAGGTGCCCTTCAAAAATGTTACCTTTACGTTTGAATTGACATACTTAATTCAATCCAAGTAACCCTCACTTCAATACTTAAATTTTGATGAATTCCTTCCCTTTTTCTCGTCCCACTTAAACCATTTGCCTATCCAATGCGGAAAGATTTTAAACAGTTCCGGGGTGTCGGTTCCAACTCCACGAAACAACAACACGAAACAAGGCGAGTTCGAGAAGAAGGATAAAGCGGGACAGGGAAGCGGTGGCGGGCTGTGGCACGAATGCAAAAACGGATGCACAAAAGATGCAAGACTGCAACTCGCCGCCGCTAATATACGGTCAGGGTCGTACAAATGTATGTAATTTACGTGCAATTTTACCTTTACAATAAAAGCGCCCGGCTGCCGCGTCCGGATGCTAATCGTTCGCGTTCGTGGGTCACATTGGGAAAACGAGGGCAAGGAGAGCGGAAGGACACAGCATAGGGGAAAAGGTCGAGGATAGGGGATGGTGGATGCGTGGAATGGAACATTGGAAGATGGAGGTATGTGAGTGGAAAACTATTACAAGACATGGATTTATTATTGTAAATTAATCCAAGGAGCTTGTAAATACTACAGTAAATCATTAAACTCCTTTAATGTTGTTCAAATTCCAAACCAGTTGGAAAATTTGATAAAATATTTATTTTACAAGTTTGTCAAGTGAAAGAAGTATTTCTATTTGAAACTGTTATTGATCTTCAATTTTCTATTAACTGCTTTAAAGTACCGTTTCTCATTTTCCAATTAGGTAGATTTGTAATTATAAAGTATAAAATTTTATTTTATAAATCAAACGCATCGAGTACGATCGCTTTGGGTGGAGTTTTCCTTTTGCGGCGAAAAACTGAAATTAAGAACAGAAAACTCCACCGATCGACGGTGAAGCGACGGGCAAAACACCATGTTTATCAGAAACCACGTGAGTGCGTTTAATGTAGTGATGCTGCCTGATGCACCCACTTACCCTCTCCCCACCCCTCGTCGGGCAAAGGCCGCGACGTTCCAACAGGTGAGAGAATCGGCGGCCTTCTTTCGGGCGCGCGCGAACTGAACCAAAAAAAAAAATACACATTCCATCCCGAAACGCCGAAAAGCGAACCACAACACTCGAACTACCTACTACCGATCGCGAGGAACCGTGACAGGAACGGGGTACAAGCCCGACACCCCTGCCGCCCCGCTCAGGATGGCGTGTCGGGCCGGTCGCAAGTTCCGGAGCGTATGATTAAGGGTATGAAGGAGACGAGAGCGAAAAAAAGGAAAACAAAATATGGTTGACCCGCAAACCGGCGGGTAACGAGCCTCGTCGACCGCGCTCGGGCGGACACCTTCCACCCTACGGGTCCGATTTTCCCTCCTGTCTTCAGGTACGGTGGGTCCCGCTTGCTCCAAAGAAACATTGCGCCAGTAGTCGGGAAGACGGCCGAAGACGCTGAATTATTTTTGTTGTTTTCCTTTTTTTTTATCTCGAACGTTCAATTTCGAGATCGCGAGCCCGCGATGTTGCTTCTGTATGTGTGCACGCATACCCGCACGAGCGTGTGTCCGTGTGTTCGGTACTGGATCGGCCTTTGCGACCTTTGCGGTTTGCGGGGTGTCCGGCGCAATATCGCCCAGCGCATCGGTATGGGTGAGAGTGTTATTTGGTCGGTGATTTTTCTTTGATCTTCGGTTTGTTATGTTTCCGATCCGGTGGGCCGCTCCGCACCGGATCCGCGCGCCCCGCTGGGCTCCCGAAGGCTCGCTTCTTCTGCTGATGCCGCCGACGCCGACGTCGTAAGTGCGGCCGACGGTGACGGCGGTGAAGGTGGGAAGGAAGGAGCGAACTCGAGCGAAACTCTGTTTTGGATCATTTTTCTCTTCCGCCGTGCGTGCCTCGCGGCTTCCTTCTATAGGCCAGGTGCTTCGGTGTAAAGATGAAAATCGTACGGTGAATTTCGTTGCGATCCACTCCAAGGAACGTGCATATGCAGTGGCTTTATGCACCTGTGCTGCAGTGGATACTGCTGTTGTGTATTATTTTACGTACTGATTTACAGCTCAAGTGGTTGAAATCGATCTGGATCGATGAACTGACATTCAGTGCAAATATCAAAACTAGTGTGATATTTTCTAGCACTCCTTGACTTGTGTTACATTCAGGGAAAACCGAGGTGAATTTAAGATTTAGTGTTGACCAACCAGAATAATTAGAAAACAAAGTTACAACATTTCAAGGTTGCATAAAGATCTATTTAATAACATATTGAAGATTCCATTAAATCATCAAAGACAATAGTGGTTGAGTTTCCCAATGTTGATCAAACAAACATATTCAACTTGTATCAACCTTGATGGACCGAAATTATTTCCTAATATTATTCTCCCAGATACTCTTCAAATAATCTAGTGATAAAAACCACTATTTGGGGGAAATTGATAGATATTTGCTGTAGTGATGTGCAAACTGAAGAAAGAAAAAGAATGAAAAAGTGAGTTTTATTTTATCATTTGTGATTAAAGTAATGCAGAAAGATTTGGCTCGCTCAGAATGGTTTGACTCACAAACAAGAATTATGGAACAGTAGAGCCACAAGATGTGCAACGATTGGAGCCTTAAAACCCCTTCACGTTTTTTTTGGGTGCATAAAAAAACGTCATCATGATTTCTTCAACGCAAGAACGAATTGGATCATGATTTGGGAGTAAGCCAAATCATTCAGAGTGAATTAAAGAATTCACTCTCCATTACAACTCGCTCACTCCGAATTGACTCACTTTATTGAACCGTTTTTCTCATTCCTTTTTTTTTGAAAGGCGATATGTTTGAGGGTAAACATTTACATCACAGGGTATGTAAACAGGGCAACAAACTCGTTCAACAAATAATAATCAACGAGCCGATCTGTATCCGCAAAAAATTTACTAAAAAATGAAAAATCAAATGAACCACCCAGTACATCTTTCAAGTTGCAAATAATAGTTAATTTTATTTTCGAAACTATTTTTCGTTGCGTGTGAACTTTATTCTTTGTGAAACATATCTGCTTGGTTTACTTCGGTTCATTTTTGTTAAGTAAAAAAGTCTCGTAATCGTCAATTCTGTTGGATGTGGAATAGTTGTGTTCGAAAGCATGAGCATGTACAAGAAATCGATCGAATCGCCGGCGTGTGTTTGTCCCAGATTCCGAGACGGGACCGGGAAACCCCTGCGCTTCAAAACACCCCGACCCGCTCGGTGGGGGCAAACCGTGGCAGCCGATGCCGACCGACCCCCAGACGCTTCGGTAAACAGGAACCGATAAAGCCGCGTGCAGTCAGCGCGTTTGTTTGCGCTCCCGCCGAGTCTAGCGCGTCGGCTCGCGCTTCGGAAGCGCCCGGCAAAGCCGGGAGGACCGTGGCGGGGGCACACTCGGTACTACACATTGTTGGTATTATTAATTACCTGTCTGCAAGTGCGATAGCGAGCTATAAACAGCTGCCCACGCCAAACGCCACTAGCCGCCCCGGCCCAAGCTCCCTTCGGCCGCGGTCTCGGGTACCGCGAAAAACGAAGGTTTGTTTATTTTGATTTCTTTCGTCGCCATCTTCCGGCGCACAGATCGCCGGCAGTCTGTGGTTGTTTGCTAGCTATCTCCGGAGTTGTTCTTTTTCTTTCTACCTTCTTGTTGTTCTTCGCCGGTTCGATCGTCCTGCCGGTTAAATGCGGCGTTCCCTGATCGCATCGACAGACGGTCCGTGACGTGATCTTCGCCCGGCTCGCACCCCGATCGATCGATTCGTTGGCATGTATTTTGTGCTTTTTTCTCTCGATTTTTCGGTTTTCTCAATTCCACAAATCCACCCCGGGGCCCGTGGGCTCTCCACAGCCACCGCCTCGATCGTAGCCAAATCGGCCTCCTCTCCAGGCAGGGCCAGCGGGGCGGCGGCTTTGATCAGCCGGCCTAAAATGCGAGGCCGCCGTCGCCGATCAGCGGGAGAGTAGATAAATTGGAGTGGCAACGATAAGCCGGACGAACAGAGGTAAATTAATCGTTTGTTTATGTCCGGTCGGCGGCCGCGCGGCGTCAGCCTCGGTCCGGCCTTCGCCACATTTTCGCTCCCGCGGCGCGCGAAGATTGATTTATTGTCCCATGGCGTCTGGCTACCGGCGTGCCGTGCGCAAGTGCCGGTAGTCGGATTAATGCCCGCCCAATCGATCCCTCGCCGCCGGAACCGGGGAGAACGGGGTCGTGGCCGTACGGCCTAGATGTCCTGCGGTTTTTCACCGGTTTCGCCGAACGTCCGACGCCCGGCTGGCGTTTACCGTCCGCAACTGGCCGCGATTGATTGGAAATCCATCGTTTCGTTTGTTCTGCACCGACTCCGCAGATGGTTCGCTGCCCAGCGGGGTTTTTTTGCGGACGATCAAAGCCATTTCCATATCCGGCACTGGTTTCTAAGAATATCCTTGTGAGCGGCGAGAGACATGTTTGTGTATCGCAAGCCTAACGTTCATCCCGGGAGATGTTTTCAAATCGGCAAGTGCGTTGTTGAAAGTTGTTTCAGATAAACTATGGCCAACGGTCGTGATTATTTACAGGACGTGGTTATAGAGTTCAAGTATTTCAGAGAACATTTCAACTGCCAGACTGCCTGTTGTGGTTATTCAACTTGCGTTCAAGAGGGTTCTTTCAAACTCATTCTAAGCCGTTGCATGTGAAAAACGTTTTTCTTAAAGTCAGCCCGAATTCATTGTAATGAATAATGTATTTTTTTAACAATGGAATGCCAATTATAATTACCATTTACCTTCCTACCAGTTTTACAGATTGTTCCAATTTTTATTTCTTGCGAAACAAAGTTCGTCACTTTCGCCATCGTTGAAGTCTTTTGTACCGTTATGAGAGCGCCTATTTTAACGCATCGTCTTTCTTTCGCTCTTGCTCACTCTCCCCCTCTCTTTAGGTGACAGTTATCATCCTACTCATGGTACACTCGCTGCCCAGTGTTCGGTGTCGTTCGGCAAACGTAAACTCCCCCAACCACCCGCACAGCCGGCATCATCGGGCGAACATTTCCATCGAAAGCAACTCGATACAGCGGCTCGATGCGTCGGGCGGCGGGCGGATGGCATCGGCGGGCAATGGAGGGGCCTCGTCCTCGCAGCCACTGCTGAAGCGAGTGTTTCTGTCCAACCGGACGGTGACCTGCAACGATGGGTCGCAGGCCGGCTTCTACCTGCGCAAGTCGCCCGGCTCGCGACGGTGGGTCGTGTTTTTCGAGGGTGGCTGGCACTGCTTCGATCACAAGTCGTGCCGGACGCGCTGGCTCAAGCAGCGCCACCTGATGACGTCGGTGCAGTGGCCCGAAACGAGAGATGGTGAGTTTTCAACAGAGCGATCTCTGCTTGGGACGGTGTCATAACGATGGTATTAATTTATATTATTTGTTTTTCTCCTAGTTGGCGGACTTCTGTCTCCGATGCCGTCGGAAAATCCCTACTGGTACAACGCGAACCACGTGTTCGTGCCGTACTGCAGCAGTGACTCCTGGAGTGGTACCAAGATCCGGCCCGACACCCGCGACGGTCTGCGCTTCATGGGCTCGCTGATTGTGCGCCAGGTCATGTCCGATCTGGTGCCGCTCGGGCTGGGCCATTCCCAGGGGGCGGACCTGCTGATGGCCGGTTCATCTGCTGGTGGACTCGGTGTGATGCTGAATCTGGACAAAGTGCGCACGTTTCTGCAGAATGAGCGAGGTAAGGCGATCCATTCATGACTTTTATTTTTTCTTTAACATTATATCGTCATGACACTTTGTATCCTCTGAAAATATTCTCTCTGTTTGTGAAGTTGCCTACCTCTGATTTTGGGGCTGCTTTGAAAGAAGAACGTAATTTCTGTTCTAAATCATACACTACGCCGTAATATAGGCAACATGCGTGCACGTTCAAATAATCATTTGTACTAAACCAAGTTATTTCTATTTTCTTTCGCGGAAACCTACTTTTACTGATTCGGTTTTAATACTCAATCTTGTTGTTTGCTCTGCAGGTTTGAAAGTAAGCGTTCGGGGCGTTAGTGACTCCGGCTGGTTCCTGGATCGTGAACCGTACACCCCGGGAGCGGTCGCTGCCTCCGAGGCCGTTCGTCAGGGGTGGAAAATGTGGGACGGTGCGCTGCCGCAAGCCTGCGTGGCCGAACACTCGAAGGAACCGTGGCGTTGCTACTTCGGACATCGGTTGTACAACACGCTGAAATGTAAGTGATCAAGGATGGCTGCTGATTTTTTCATACGAGTGATGGTACTAAACGAGGTTTTCTTGCTTCTTGCAGCTCCCCTGTTCGTGTTCCAATGGTTGTTCGATGAGGCACAGATGCGGGCGGACAGTGTAGGGGCACCGGTCACCCCGCAGCAGTGGAACTACATCCACGACATGGGCGGTGCGCTGCGGGAATCGCTCAACAACGTGTCGGCGGTGTTCGCACCGTCGTGCATCGGCCATTCGGTGCTAACGAAGCGCGACTGGATGAAGCTGAAAATCGACGACATTTCGCTGGCGGACGCACTCCGATGCTGGGAGCAATCGAACGCCGACGAGCGGCAGTCGCAGTGGCGTTCGGTCAACCGAAGCCCTCAGAAGCTCCACCGCAAGCACAATCCGCAGGGTGGCCGCAGAAAGAACAAGCAGCAGCAGCAGCAGCAGCAGCAGCAACAGAGAAAGCAATTACAAACGACCACCGGATCCGTGGGCACGGAACAGACCTCGGACCGGCCACCCCGTCCGAAGCTAACCAAAGAAGAACGGGAACGCCGGCGACAGGAGCGACGTAAGCGTCAGAACCTGAAGAAGCCAAACGGTACCGACCCGAGCGGTCCCGCCGATTCCACCGGTTCAACGAAAGTTCCTAAACTAGATCGATCGCCAAAAAATAGTAGTACCAGCACGCCTATCCCAGCCAACGGTAACCAACCCGTGGGCCACAACAATCAACCGAAGCGCCACAACCAGCGTCACCATCCGGGGCAGACGAAGAAGCAACAGCAACAACCGGACGTCTCTCGCACCCCAGCGACGACGGTTGCGACGAACGAGCAGTCTCCTCCACACAAGCTGCGGAATCAGAACAAGAAACGCCAGAACGCCCACAGAAATCGCAACCGGAAGGCACGCGGTGGGAACGGCGGCGGTGGCCGCAACCGGGCGCCCCAGGCACTGAACATTCCCGAACCAAAGAAGTGCTCGCTGCGGCTGCTGGAGCGGTGCAGTTGGCCGCAGTGCAACCACTCCTGTCCGACGCTCACCAACCCGCTGACGGGCGAAGAGATGAAGTTCCTCGAGCTGCTCGCCTCGTTCGGGCTCGACATGGACGCGGTCGCGACGGCCCTCGGCGTCGACATGCAGACACTGAACAACATGGACCGCGCCGAGCTGGTCAATCTGCTCACGCAACAGGTGACGTAGCGTGGGCAACCGACCCTCCTCCCTAACCTGCATCCAACTCCTCTTACAGTGCGGCAATCCCATGGCTGCATCATTCCAAAACAAGCCAAAAGATCGTACTTAAGCATTAAGTGTCCCCCACCACTCCTAAAACCTCCGGTTCAGCGAACGATCGACTCCTAATCCACCTTGCTAGTGAGGGACGCGGAGAGTGCATCGGACCGATAATGCGTTAGCGAGTAGAAGGGAAGATTAATACAGTAGTATTCTGTAGAGCAGCCCATAGGATCCACGTCCAGATGAATTATATTAGACATACCTGTCTACTCTTAAGCTAGATCGAAGTGTGGACAACTTCAACGAACCGCAAACGACGTTTAACAACAATTTAATACAGTTCTATCATCGCGTCATTATATTGCCCACAGCACGATTTAGTCTGGCAAAAACATAGATCTGCTCGAATCGAGCAGATTCTGCCCGATCCACTGATAGCTTCCTGCGAGTAATAAGCGACTGACAAGGAATTTGTATGAACGCGTTTTTTTGCCTTTAGTTGTACTATTTCATAAGTTCATGTTCAAAGTATTTATTTGACCCAAGGTTGTTCCAAGAGGAGCGAAACGATAAAAACAAGATACTGATATGCCAAGTTCAGTCGAAGCGAAGTGCTGCAAAATGTAACCGGTAAACCTGTGAATACTCCAGAGCTTTGTGACAAACGACTAAAACCAGCCACTTCCACCCAAGATGAACATCAAGACCCAGTATTTGTAGTAGAGTAGTAGCGAAGGAGCGCGTCGGCCGGTGCCAGTGACTTTCGACTCTGTTATCCCTCGCTTTAATTGTCAATTTAAAATAACATCTTCACTCGCTTGGCCGTAACATGCGAAGAGAGTCATGCTGTCAGTTCCACTCGTGTGTAAATCCTATCCCATAAAAGTCCGTCCGCGCTGGGCAAGGCGTCAGTAGGAAAGTTGACGCACCGGCCGGTGACGCTTTGTAAATAGGTAGTAGGCGTAGGAAGTACAAATAACGAACACTAGATAAGTAAGCCCGAACGAAATGACTACCTCACCGAATGCATGAATGGGTTTTTTTTTGTTTTTGAATGGCATGAACGAGCTCGATAGTTCCAAGCGATAGGGGCAGCTTAGGACACGCGTGTACGAGTAGGATAAGCTTAATCTGTATTAACTGTACCTGCGATTAGTCATACGTTTTAGCAGCATCGTTTACCAATTCAATCGGTGTTTTATTTTTGCGGGCGCGTCCAAAATAGGATGCAACGTGGCGCGCTACATTCTGCCAGTTGCACGCAGCTTCGCCAGCGAACGCTCTTCTGTAAATATAATTTTCCTCCTTTTCCTCGGTTCCCAGACTATTTATAATAAGCGTTGCAAAGAATCTATCCAATTAATTTAACACAGGCCAACCCCAGTCTTGGCTTTGGTAGTCGAGTTGGGTTTGGGCGAAACGAGGGAGAATATCGTTGTCACCCATTGAAAATATTTTAAAATAAACACGATTAAAAATGTATTACAAACCGGGTTTGTTGAAATTAAAGTTTGAAAGAAAATGTGTTTTAATAATTCCAGAAACATATACTACATTCGAACGATTTTGTAACAGTGCTTAAGTATATAACTTGAATGATTCATTCGTTTATATTTAGAACTTTACACTACCCAACGCTGTTTACTCAAATTTAAAGTAAACTAATCTGAAAAGCTTCACTTGAACAAATTGACCTGAAAAACACTGTATTCGATGCCTTGTACACAATATGGCCTTTTGAATAAAATTGCATGCAATACGAAAGAGTTTGTATGCAACATTTGATTATAATTTTCTCTTATTTTATTCATTTTCTTAATTTGAGCAAAAATGTTTATTTGCATTCATCCTCTTCCTTAGCCTGCCCTACCTCTCCCCGTCCTTCCTAGTAATCGTAGTCGTCGCCATGGCGTGGCCTTTCGGTCCGTCCATTCCGGTACGGTCGGTCGTATGTGTCGTCATAGGGGTCGTCACCGCGAACTCGCCCCTCGTCGTGCAGGATAACCACATCGCCGAGCGATTTGAAGGGACATCCGTCGACCAGCAGCTCCCGCATAGCGTTGCACGAATGCGACGAGAGCCACGTGGTCCGAGGGCAGTGCTGATAAGTATCGATAGGCATTTCTCCGTAAGGATCTAATTGGCAGATACATTTCGAGTGTACAGCGCTTACCATAAACATTTGCGCCTGCACGCAATCGCCGAACATGTCCTCGGCTATCTCGCACTGCTCCATCTCCTCGTTGTTCCGCACGTAGCGACCCTGCAGATGGGTGATTTTCGGCTTGCAGTAGCTGAGCGCCTTCAAGACCACGCTGATCCAGGCCGGATCGACGCCCCGCGTCTGCAACCGGGGCCGAAAGATGCGCACCCGATGGATGCGATCGGTCATCGTGATGTTGATCCGGTACAGACCACAACGTGCCGCACACTAGCCCAAAATTGGAGAACAAGGTTGTGTATCATATAAAATTCGTCTCCTCCCACTTCCGCCCTATACTTACCGACCCACGCTCGTACCGGTCTCCATCGACCTCCGCATGGATAAATCGGCACCGATGGACCGCATACTGATTGATCCAGCGAGGCTGCGAGCAACACTCGGTCGGGCTGGGAAAATCTGGATGACGGAGGCAACTTTCCTGGCCACGCAGCAACTCTTCACTGTTGGCGGTAACAGCCAGCAACGCGAAACCAACGACTAGCAGGCCACACAGCAACACTTTTGGCCACATCCTAGAATACAAGGTTTAAGTGCTCCGTTTGAATCGACACTGATGCTTGAACGTCGGTTAAAACTGTGATTTATGGGTCTCTGTAAACTGTCTCGATGGCAGGAAGTTACGATTGGATCCGATCGGGATTACTGGTTGCGTAAGACAAACGATGTGTTCGATCCAGTGGTTTTATTGTTGTAGACAATATTTTTCATGTATCTACTCGCGTGCAGAGCGCGGGAGATTCTAATCTCAATAATTAGCAACAGGGAACTACGGGTTAAAGTAAATAATAAGGGATTTCCCTAGCATCAATTCAGTGACTCATTCCAACAACCTTTTCAATTCGATTTTAGGAGTGAACTGCATCGCAAAATTGAAACTTTGCAACCACTTTTGATCATGTGTGTTCCAACACTTACTCTTGATCTCTTTTTTAGGTTTAGATTATATTATATGCAACGTTTGATGCTTTTTTAACTGATGTTGTTGTATGTAGGCTGTTTTTGAATGAATGAATATTAACATAGAAATGATTAAATTATTCAACAGTTTTGTTTTTTTACACTCTATCACCACATTATCACCTTTGATCGTTGTATAATTTTGTTACAGAATTTAGCTTCAACTGTAACCATCGATTTGCTTCGCTTTAATCGAAGGAATGACGTTGACCACGTTCGCTATCCGTTATAAACAAACGTTTTCTTGTTTGCTTCATGTTCATTTTGCAAAGGACCTTGGTAGCGGCACAACATGGGCATTCCTTTCGCTTTACAGGCAAGCGTTCTGGTGATGCTTGTTGTCCACCTCGGATGGCACACCGTCGCGGGTCAATGCGTACGCTCAGAAGATTTCGTAAGTTGTGGTTTCCCTATGCTGAAACACTTTTATTTAACGTTAACTTTCCTCCACCAGGCCGAAGCTTCTGGATGCTGCCGGCAGCTACCCAGTCTGCCAGACGATATCGTGCAAAACTGCTTGAAGAATACTAACGATAAAGGCAACGTCGGGTCGGAAGAACGGTTGGTCGTAAGTTTATGATAGATTAATTGCTCTCTCCTTCCCCTGCCTTATGTTACTTTCTCCTATTAAGTGTATTCTTAGCTGTGCGTACGATGCGATGGGTTTGATAAATGAGGCTGGCGAAGTGAACCCAGAGAAGTACATCTCCTCCCTGACGGTGCAAGACGACTCGATGCGAGAGGTGGTAACGAATGCCGCCAAAAGTTGCGCCAACATTAGTGACGATATTAAGCGGGACATCGAGAATATTCGGTCTAGCTGCAACCTTTACCCAGTTATGTATCAAATGTGCGTGTCGCAGTTGACGTTAAGCAACTGTCCCGACGAACACTGGAATGAGTCACCGGTCTGTGCCCAGGTGAAGGCGGGCGTGCCACCCTGCTGAATTACTGAACCTTTACATGGAAGACGATGAAAACTGAAGCCTAATAAACATATCATCTCTCGCATATCTGTTGAACTTATCAAATTCCATTACTAATATTTACGGCATAGTTCTAAGTTTGTATGTATAATTTAATGTATTCTTAAAAGCAGCAGTAAATTTATCAGTTCCAAAGAAATTTTACGAATGAAGAGCGAAATATTGTATCTTATTCAATTAAGAATTTACCAAACATTCTTTGCTGTTCCAGCTGCAATTTTTAAATTATACTTTTTACGATTTATACGACCTCGTAGGCCGTAACGAATGTTCTTCTGATATTTTAGCAAGTTTAATCTATTATTCTGAAAATTTCTCCAAATAACAGGAATAGAATTAAATATATAGTTATGCTGACATCATGATGCCAACATTATGCTGACGCCAGGAAGCATACCAACGCAGCGCACCCACGGTCAACGCAACATGATCTCCCTTCATGTTGCGCCACCTCCAGCACCAGCCGCAGTACCAGCCCCAATGCTAGCTCCATCACCAGCTCCAGCATCTTCAGCATCAGAATTAAAAGTTAGTTAGTTACCGTCTTCTGTAGCAGATAATTCTAATTCAAATAAACGTATAATTATATACCATATATGGTAAGTTAAAGTAGGCAGTTAATCATAAAACCCAGGCAAATATCGTGTGTATTTGCGGTGCAACTGCCAAGTAAACCATAACAATTATTGTATATAAACTAATCTAGGCTTCCAACAAATGCATTTCACAACATCAGGTAATTGGGGAGTAGTTTTTTGTTAAGAATTAACTTTCATTGTAAGTGTCTTCCATCTCCCATGTCGTGACTTCAGCAACTGAAAGCTTATTTATGTTGCCAGATCGAGAAACTTATCGCGCGTCACGTTAAGCCATGAAGTATGGAGACTCTGGCCGCCAACGAGAAACCCAGTTCGACAATAGCTAGGATCTGTACATGTAGTGTTTTAGTGGACACGTATTGTTTCGAATAGGTAGGAGCACAAAAGTCCCGATCAAATTGTATTTGCTCAGGGAGTAATTTCCCGACGAGTGGCATGACCAGTTGAGCAGATCCATTCCACCTGGAAATACCTTCGCGACATCCTCAGGATGTGTAGTGCTGGGAGCGACACATGCCCAGGGCCTCTGGTTGCGATTCTTCAAAAAGTCCGCTAGCCCCCAGTACAACAAGGTTAGGTAACGCGTTCCGTTCTGCTAAAAAATGCAGAAGCTTTAAATTTGCGTATCTTTTGATCATTCTTAATAAAGCTTGTTCGTACATAGTGTTTTCCAAGCATAATGTGTTTGTTGAATTTTTTTATTTTACTTTATGATTTCAAAAGATACATTTTACAATAAATAGCATTACATTTGTACCATAATTATTCTTTTATAATAACGGTTCTTTTATAATATTTGATAAATTAAAATGATTTAAACGTACAAAATCAATTTGTTTGCTGATTTTATATCGGAGGGAAACAAAACCTCAACACGTGTTCAGTGGATAACTCATGTCGTAAGTGAGTCATCTTTTTGAAACATTGCATCCATTTGTCATACTCTTTATCGTGTTGCATCTGCATTAGCAATGCTCATTTGTGATGGGCCTGTATTTTTGCTACCGTGTTTTTTTCACCCACCTCTGGATCGTATAAAACAAGCATCTAAAGGTTTTTAGGTGACAAACTGAGGCACCCTCTTCGCTAGTCAGTCACGGACCGTTACATCCACCGCAGCCAGAACGACTCGAGAATCATGGTCCTGAAGCAAGCGTTTGTTCTTACATTTGCGATCGTTTTCTGCTCGTTGGTATGTTGTATCGCGAAGGTACGTTCTGGGGCGTCTCATGTTAAAGAAGTTTGTTTTTCTTTCCACAGCAACTGGCCAGTGCCGATGAGGATTGCAAAAATCTTATGGATAAGGTAAGGTCCACTTGAAAAGAAACAGTATTCAAACAAGCGTTCGTATTAACTGCATTCTGGTTCTTTTTTTCACATAGGGCGACAAAATTGACGACTGCTGCCAGTTGGAGTCTATAATCCCGATGAACGAAGCGGATAATTGCTCGTCAGCTGCTGACGACGCATCCCACCCGCGGGAGAAAATTTCGGTGAGTCTACACACAAAAACAAATAAATTGGAGGGAAAAATTGGGACGTACTCTTACGCTGTTTGTAGTGCATTGTGCAATGTGAACTGCAATCGCTCGGTGTGATGAACGGAAAGCAACTCGTGCCGGAAAAGGTGCTCGAGTACGCCAACCGGCTCGATGGGGATTGGAAGGAAAAAGCGGTCGAGATAGCGAACACGTGCAACGAGCGACTCGACAATGCGAAGGATCATATCGACGCGAAGGTTCAGGACAAAGATTGTTCACCGATCGGTGGTTTTCTTCTGGGGTGCATCATGAAGCATACGTTCGATGGATGCCCGGCCGACAAATGGCAGAACAGTACGTATTCCAGCAGGTTCACGTTTGTGTTAGATATGTTCACCGAAAGCGTAAGCTTAATATCGAATATCTTTCTTCCTACAGCCGATTTTTGCAATAAGCTCAAGAGTGGAGAATGCTTCAAGCAACGTGGCCGGCAGCCGTAATAGCTTGTGTGTAAAAGCGGAATTATTCCTGATATCCAACGAAACCGGAAAACTTGAGACCGATAAAAATGAATAAATACCACACCATCATCATTGAAAAATCAGTCAAATGTTTTATTGCAATGAAAAGTACTGGAAGCGATGAGTGTCAAACTTTTTCTCCTCGCTTTTACTTGGTCCAGATTTGTGTACTCCCAATATCTAGACGATGACACTAGCACCAGCGTCATGGTACATAATTAAAAGTGCACAGCTATTAATTGTAACTCACCTGATAATCTGAATCGAGCTAACGTTTCCGCTTGCGAAAAAGTGACCACATTTGCACTTTCCCCATGATTGTGGTCATTTTCCGCTGGAAACTACTTCCAGCATGTTTATTGTGGACGTTAGGTCGGTTTTGCGATTGACTGTACTTATCGTTCAGGTGAAGGTTGATTTATAACTCGAGTACATGTGAATATTCTAATGCGAGGTGGTATTATCCTATTTCAGGTGGCGTCCATAGTGGACTTTAACTTTGATGGAAACCCTGTAAGTAACTTTGATTGATACTTCTGTTCGTTACTAATTTCTTTATTTATATTTTGCAGAAATCCGACGCCCAAACCTGTTGCATGATCGAGCACAATTTTCCTAAGGAACCCTTCGCCAAATGCTACGAAAAGTTCGTGAAAGAGACTAATCGTGACGTAGACAACGATTTGCTTCTGGTACTTAACTATACCGACCGAACGCGCAATATTGTAACCGCATTATCAACTTACATTTTCTATCTTGTCGGTAGTGCATCCACCAGTGCTACTATGGCGCTATTGGTATGTTTTCCAACGAAGGAAAGTTGGTGACGGGCAAGTACCGAGAGTACCGTGGTAGTCTCGAGCCGGCCCTGCAGAAACCGTTCACGTGGGCGATCACGTTCTGTGCCGCCGCTGTTTCGAAAGCCCTTGAAGATCCGTCAATGAGGAAGCGCTCCCGATGTAACCCGGTCGCGTATATTTACAACCGTTGCCTCGCCGAAACTATTATGGTCAACTGCCCTGCGGATCGGTGGATAAATGGTTGGTAGCTTTGGGCTGGACGGTTAGCGAGGGTTTCCCGTTCATGAGTTTTGTTTATCTTTCAGCTACACTTTGCACGAAAGTAATATCAAAGTTACAGCAAAGGTATGGAAAGGGCATTCTCTTGTCGACGAAAGTGCAACCATCCCAGAACGGGTGAGGGCGACCTTCAGCGAATCATAATTCTTGTATACCATTTGCTATGTTTTGGATTGTTTACTCTCTTGTGGCGTAATTTGGAAGCAGCGTAACATTGTAATAAAATGTAACCGTTCAACATCAATCAATGCACAATGTACTGGAACACTACCCGATGTGACACGTGTGGACTTTAAAATCATTCTAAAAACCCGTCTCGACATGGTTGAAGTAGCAGTATGTACTTTTCAACGTGTTTTCCTCCAACAAATATACTCTATCTATCGTGTTGGTCAGGGTTCAGCACCAAATTTGAGCTATAACAATGCAACAGAACGAGCAGATTTCACAAAAAGGTACACCTCACATTCATCGTACGAGCGTTGCTCCGGGCAGACATAACGCGCGACGATGGTCCAAAGGCTACAGAACGGTCAGTCTAGTGCGCCATGGGCATTGGTGATCATATTGTGCTGGTTTAGTGGCACCATTCGTGCAGACCAGGAGCAGGTGAACTGTAACCAACCTCCACTGGAAGCGGTGAGACGCCTTTCCTCAACCGGCATGCTGACTTTAATATGGTCGTATGGCAATTGAGACTCTTTTAATTCCCTAGCATCCAAAGGATTGCTGTCGCCTTCCATCAATGATTGATGAGGATTTGCTGCGCAATTGTAAGAACCTACACGGCGGGGAACCACTGCAGCGAAAGCTGATCTACGAACGAGGCAAGGTAAGTCGCCACACGATGCCCCGAAAGCTCCGTCAAGTGACACGTCGCTGCTAACATTGTGCCCTTGTGATCATGTAGTGCTTTGTGGAGTGTGCTCTGAATGCAACCGGAACGATGGTTAACGGACTGCTGGATCAGGTGAAAATAATGTCCCTCATCGAGGAGGCTACGAGGCATGATCCGGTCCTAATGCAGCTGTTCCAGGGCAACACCTTGCAGTGCCTGCAGACTTCCAGCACTGACGATGAGCAGGGCTGCAGCAAACTCGGAGTGGACTTTGTGAGCTGTGTCAACTTCCAGAACTTTCTGGTAGGTACAGGCTGCCATCGCAACGTGGACCTATAGAGAATACAAGAGTCGTCATTCATTTTTTTCCAGAATTGTCCTCAACATTTGTGGAACAACACCGATCATTGCAATCGATTGAAGCACTACATTCAAAATTGCCCTCGTCCCATATAGTCAACAGTTATATCCAACAGTTTTCTCAGCGTCATCATAGTTAAACCGATTCCTCCATTCAAAAACAGTTTATTCCTTGGATTTAAAAATACAACCTCAACAAAGTGGTACATAACCTCAGATCAGATAAGATTCAGCTTGGGCATCCAGCAACAGCGCTCTCGTGTTAGTCCTCGCGTGGTGTCATTTTGAACTTGAGGGCACCCTCGGGGGCGTACATGAATGTGACGACGTATTCCAGTGGTTTGTGATGGTACTCGAGCTTGAACGATCGCAACAGCTTAGCCAGCAGTATTTGCATCTCCAAATCGGCAAAGCGTCGCCCGAGGCACATGCGCGCACCGTATCCGTACGGTAGCGAAGCGAACGGATGAAGCTGATCACCGGAGCCACCCTGGGCCGGCTTTAGCCAGCGTTCCGGCTTGAACCGCTGCGCGTCGGTCACGTACTCTTCCATCGTGCCAAGGACTAGATTCGGGAAGACGCATTGTACCTGCAACAGCAAATAAAAATAAATAACCAAAATTCTACTAGCAAAACAAAAGATCTATGTAGTACTGTACTGACCCCCTTCGGAATCCGATAGCCACAGATGACGGTATCCTCTTGTAGCGTGCGGCCATTGCCGATGACCGTGCTGTACACTCGCAGCACCTCCTTGATAAATGCTTTCAGGTAGTGCGCCTGATCGAGCAGTTGGATTGTGAGGGGAGTCTTCGGGTCCGGCATTAGGCGCTTCAGCTCCTCGTACAATTTCTGCTGCTCGACGGGTCGTGTAGCCAGCTGGTACAGAATCGAACAAACGGCCATGGAAATCTGTTCACATTCCCATGAAGACATTATACGTTATATTGCGTCGGTTGAGTCTTAGAAGGCCATGCTTACCGTATCGATGCCAACCAGAATCATATCCAACGCCATAATAACGGCTAGCTTTTCGTTGTTTTCGCTCTTGATGACACGCTCCAGCAGCGACGGCTCTCCATCGAGCGCACGGCCTTCATTCAGTTTCATCCTCTGTGTGGCGTTTTTGATGTACTTCATACATACTCTGGAAGGAACAGTATATGCCTCGAATGAGATATCTTCCCTTAGTCTTCCCTTCTGATTTGGTCATCGATACTTACTTCACGAAGTAGTCCATATTGTTGACGTACTTGTACCAGATCGGTGTCGGGAAGTATCGCCAGTACGGTGCCTTAAGCTCGAGCGTGGCCACATTGCGCAGGGCGTACTTCGCCGCGTTGATAATCTGCTGCGGTTCAGACTTTGGGTCCAGGTTAGGCTCCAGGCATCCGAGCCGTGCGTCGAGCGCTACCAGACCGATGCACTCCAGGGACCACTTGTGGATCTCGTTGTCAAAGTCGTCCGGTAGCTCCTGACGATCGTCCAGCAGCTGCTGGCACCGGTCGATGAACTCTTCCGTCACCTGCTCGAGTGGTGACACATAGCGGCGGACAGTCGACAGCTGGAGGACCGGTTTTTGGACGCGCGATCGAAACTCGCGCCACGGCTCACCGTGACTGTGGGAGAGAGAATAACAAGTTGATTGATCTTCCTCGTGAGTTTACAACTACCGATTGCTTATGGATAGATGTTATTCATTGAGACTGCAGTTAAATTTATTACGTTGACACCTGACGAGGAAAACAAAATAAACTGGCTCATCTTTTATAGGTTGTTTACGTTGTTTGTCCATCCTATATTTGGATCAAACTGATACAACATACAAAGTATGCTGCTTGCCTGGTTGGTCGTAATGGTTGTTTTTCTGCCCTCAATTAAGCCATCGGGCTGGAGTGTAATCGGACACCACTTTCCCGCAATCGCATACTTACACCCCGACGACACCCGGTAGATCACCGAAGAAGTCTTTCCTCAGTTCGCTCTTGTACTTCACGAGGCTAGGCATCGACGGTCGGAACGGTGTCGGACCCTCGTTACGGTAAACCTGCACGCGGGATAGGACGAAAACAAAATAGTTAAAGAAAAACATAAAAAAGACCCGGGGACGGGGAAAATTGCGCCGCCATACCTTCTCGATCTCGTCGCAATCGTAGACGAACAGCAAATCGGGACGACCGATGAGGCCACCGAGGCGCACGATCCGACCGTAGTCACGGTGCAGCAGGAACGATATCATTGCCACGTCAGAAATTTTGTACTGGCCGATGATGGGGAAAACACTGTCCGGTGGGAAGGGTAAGAAAGAAGGTAAGGAAAGTGAGCAATCGGGTTACCTAGTGGGTTGCTTTTACACCGTTTACCGCCACTCTGAGTCGATCGTTTGATGTGCCGATGGCATCGCCACAATTTCACTTCGACATCCAGCGAGCCGGCAAACAATGTAATCGATGTGTACAGAACAACGATCATTCTATTACCAATGCTTTTTTAACAGGGAAAAAGAACATTATCGAGCTCAATTTGAAAAGGTAATGGGGCGTTCACAACATCGTTGTCGATAGAAAAAATAACTCTTCCAATCGCTACACATTGAACAAGCTATGAAGCAACATTTTTTTGCATTGCAGAACTTTGTTGTCATAAAATTATTTGTTTTACTTTGTTTAAAAAGCTTTACAGCTATTTTACAGTATAACAGCATTTATGTCCACAATAAATGCAACCTGATTTATGCGAATCTGTTGTTTTTTCGATTAAAAAAAAACAAAAAAATAGTAAAAACTGAACAAGGTGTTTTTGCTGATTAAATTTCCTAATTACCATCTGAGTGAATAAACCCCACAGGAAAAAAAGGATCATTAAATCAGCTAAAAGCCTTGAAACCTACTTGCAAAATAAAAAACATAGGTAGGGTAGAAAATATACTTCCTTCATTAGAAGTAAACTTCAAAAACAAAAAAAAATATCTCACAACAAGTGTGCTTTAAACGCAGTCGATCTTAATGAACTATTAACGATATTCGCTTAATTGTATGTAGCATATATCGCATTGTATAAACATTAATTATGGAGCAATAGGTAAAGATTACTATTTAGGGCTTAGAGATCAAAGATAAACAAAGTATGGAATAAATTTGGTGAAAGGATCTAAACAATTTAAAAAATCATAATTTTAAAATATACAACAAATAATTGATGTCTTCTTTCAAAATTGATCGTTATACATTTCTCATTGTGCAAAGTTCCGTTAGCTAAACCGGTACATTGTGTAGAAACCTACTGCCAATCCATTTATCATTTTGGGGGTTCAAAATTTAAGCCATTCCTTCACGATAGGTTCCTGATAGTAAGGCATCCATCATCTTTTAAGCAAAAAATCCAAAGTAAAAATGTTGTGACGAAGAGGCGACTCTATGATCGCATCTTATGCCATTGACATGTGACGACGAATGGCGAAGCGAAGCAGACCAAAAGCGAATAGAACCGGTTTTGAAACCTTACTTTTTTAATGTTTTATTTTTATGTTCAAAAGCTTCGTTCTATGCTAGATACGACTGGCTGAAGAGTGTAATTGGCTGAGATGGACGTCAGTAACAAATAACTTCATCAAAATAAAGCCTGAATTTTTGTTTCTTCATCCAAATAGGCAATTTCCACCGTTTCCAAAAATGTCATTTGCGTTTTCAAAATAAAAATTCGTCGTTATTCCCAGCTTCATTGACGCAAAATGCAAACAACTAACGATCTGATCGCGGATTTTCGAGAAGTTGTGACGCAAATTCGCACCCAAAATGTTTCTCCCACTTGACGGGAGAACCTGTTCCCAGTCCAATCCAATCAAGGACTAGAATTCCCTGAATACCTCCAAAGTTCCCTTTCGCTGGAGTCGTTCGTTCTTACCGCCAGGTGTTGCCCAGAATCGGCAGTGGCTTAGGACCGGGCACCTCCGAGTAGGGACGGGCATCTTCCAGGCGGATCGTGTTGCGGGCGCTCTGAGGTTGCTGCTGCTGAGCTGAGGTCGCACCGGCCACATTCAACGCCTCGACCATATGCGGACAGGACGCCGTGGAATGTGTGTAGCGGATCGGGCTGTCGGTGCTGCTGCTGCTGGCTCTGGTCTGTTGCTGGCAAACAGGAAGCTGTCCGGACCGCGAGGGCCTCGGAACGGCGGGCCAGGCCGCAGTCAGCTCACGTATCAGCCGTTGCCGGGCGTGGTTCATTGTGCACTACACACTGGACGAGAGCACAACACAACACTGCTCACGATCACGATCACGAAAGCGACAATGATTCACAACACTTCACTCTGGTCGAGCTCGATAGAGCCGGATCGGACGACACTGAACTGTGGATTGGATAAATGTTAGCAAAAATCATCAGAAACACGATCCACCTTCACTCGACGAGAAACTGGTTAGGGTCATTAAAATTCGCTCTCGATGAAAGCGTTCGTGGTCGCGTTTCTTTTCCATATATTTTGCTGAATAATATTCTCATTTTATTCACGCTGTTTCGGCTGTGGTTGGTGGAGGAATCCAAGTTGATTCCATCATACACGGGGACACAATTTCACAACTCAAATTCAAAATTTGTGAGAACGACGGACGCGGTTGAATATATCGGAGGATCACCTCTGTCCGATGCTTAGTCCTGAGTTGATTCTGGATCCTATTTGTACTCACACGTATGTTTAGCAGCAAAAAAGACGTTACAACAAACATCAAGTCAATATTTACAAATCGTAAAAGGCTTTACAAAACAGTTTGTCCGTTGCTTGCTGCAAATGTTTACCCCACAACAAAACACAGTGACACCATTTGTTGTTTGCCTTAAAGCTAGAAGCACCTCAAGTCGATCTTTTTCCCTCGATCCGATCTTTTTCCCTTCACGCGAACGTGCGTGATAAAATTCGGTAATGTAACACCGCTCAATCGTTCCTATCAGTGGGCCGCCAGTTAACTTGTTTGCTTTTCTCTCCATTTGCCCCAGTTTGGACGATTTGCCGACTTTCACCAACGCAATCCGAGCCCTGCAATACGAGTTGCAATACCTCTGACAGCTCCCAGTGATCGATATCAAAATCACCGACGAACTCTTTTGCCCACGCCTTTGCCACATGATCGTTTTTTTTCTTTTCCTTTCTTTGGCATGTTGGGGAATCCAAAGTGGATCAAATGTTTCGAAAATCCCATTTTTAAACGACCTAAAAAACAGGAGAGACGGTCGAAAAACATTCAAAGGTTGAAGCCGTTAAATGCGTAACTGATTAGACCATTCGAAAAGCTTTGCGAAACGAGGATTCTTCGTTTTGTATCAGGGAAATGGCAACAGTAAAGAAATCATACATGAACAGAATGTTAAATTTGGTGGCATTTTCTTTTGATTCATTTCAAAACATCGTTTGTTTAAATTCAAATCAAACCATAATCTTTTCCAATATAGAAAAATTATTTAAATATTTTTAAATAACATTATGACTTAATTAATTTTCACAACCTTATAATTTTTTAATGAAACTTTAACTTCTTCTAAAGAACCAGAACACAAAGCGAACAATATTTTAAAGAGTTATCAACACTCCTTTTTTGCTACGTTCTCACTATCCCTTTCACCTGTTGGAGTTCAAAAGTTTTATTAATCCCTTCACTGTTTTGGAAGCGATGGAATTTATACTGCTTTGAACGAGCCTGACTTGGGCATTTTTTGTCGCACATTTTATTTCTACATTCATTGCGCATCGTTTAATTCGAGTGTACCTGCTTCGAAAACATGTTCTTACGTGTTTATAAGCTTTTATTCATATGTTTGACACTAATCGATGAAATTGAACCAATTTTTAGCTTATTATCAGAAAACTATTCCTGATTATAATCATAAATAACACATAATAAAAAATATATATTTTTCTTGAGTTCTAGACCAAAAACTACACAAAAATGTAAAAAATAGTGTGACAATTTTTTCGAGTCATTTTCTCAACTTAGCATAACTGTGAGGGGTTAAAGATCATCGGTTGCATCAGCGAATAATGTGCATCGACTCGGGCTACAAAATACCTTGAGTTCTTGAGCCAGTGCTGGTGAAGCAATCTTCGGTTAATCGCCAAAGTCCCTTACGGCACCGACTGGAAGCATCGGTTGCGAGATCCATTAATCGACCGGTTGAAGCTCGAAGCTGGCCGGAGCACCGTCGGAAGCTGCAAGCGCACCACGCAACGGACCTGTTTGTGTCGACCGGAGTCGAGTCAAGGTTAGCCACGGAGCCACTGAACCGTTCCTTCGCGCCATTCGCTTAACAAGACTCGAAAGGGGGCCAGCGACAAAAAGAAAAGAAAAACCAAACGCTGTTTGCCGATCAGCGGACCGGTTTTCGCTAGCGTGGCGACTCTTGAGCCACAAAAATTGGGTGCGTTGCAGAAGTCGCCTCGGTATCCATGGTTGCCCCAGTGGACAGCTCCATGCGATGAACTTTGGCTCAGTGTCGGCGGCCAGAAAGACGCTCCTGTTCAGCCTCCTCGCTGTGCCATTGTGCGTGTTTATTTTTGAGCTAATTTATGTATGTCATACGTAGGTTGCCTTTTAAGTTTCGGGATTTGAAAAAACTGGTGATGCAATCTACCAACTAACAATTTTACCGTAAAGTTTGACGTTTTTGAGGTTATACGTACTCAGAACGTTTTGACATACGAGCGCTATTTATGTTGTTAAAAAAATGTTTAAAGTGTCAATGCCCGCCAAATTGTGGAATTGGGTCGTGGACGTTTTCGTGCGATTATTTTTTGCAGTTTTCGACGAGAATTGACACAGCAGTAGTGCATGAATGAACTTAATTCAACTTTTGGTGATAAAGCTCCATCAATTATCAGTAATTATCGATGGTTTGGAAAATTAAATCGTGGTCGGAGTTCACTCCAAGATGAATTTCGTGAAGGTCGTCCAAAATCAGTTGTCGTTCCGAAAACAATTGATGCTGTGCGTGAACGGATATTGCAAGATCGTCATGTGACTTTTTGTGAGATAGAGACAACCTTAGGTATTACTGGGACCAGCATATACTTAATATTGCATGAACATTTAACTGTCAAAAAAAATTGTTCGTGTTGGATTTCACACAATTTGTCAATCTCTCAAAAAAATACTCGTGTCGGTTGGTCGGAAAAAATGCTCGAAAAATACGATTGGGGTGCTTCAAAACTCGTCTTTGATATCGTGACAGGTGATGAGTCGTGGATTTACGCGAATGAGCCCGAAACTAAACTGCAATCGACTGTATGGGTGTTTCAAGATGAGGCGAATCCAACCAAAGTTGTTCACGCACGAAGCACTTCCAAGCAAATGGTCGCATGTTTTTTCCAAAAAACTGGATATATCGCAACCAAACCTCTATAACAACGCAGAACAGTCTATTCTGAGTGGTACACAACAATTTGTTTGCCAGTTGCCTTCCAACAAATCAGGAAATTCAACCGCCGTCGACGGATCACCCGTCACCACGACAATGCGAGCTCTCACACATCGGCTCAAACAACTGCAGTTTTGAGTACTCAAAACATTGATTTGATGAGTCATCCACCATATAGTCCTGGATCTAGCACCAAATGACTTCTTTTAATTCCCGTACGTAAAAAATAAACTGAAATTTCAACGTTTTTCAACACCTGAAGAAGCGAAGATCTCTCAAAAAAGACTCGTGTCGAATGACCATTTTAACATTTTTTTAACAACACAAATAACGTTCGTATGTCAAAACGTTCTGAGAACGGATAACCTCAAAAACGTCAAACTTTACGATAAAATTGTTAATTAACAGATTGCATCACCAGTTTTTCCAAATCCCGAAACTTAAAAGGCAACCCTCGTACTAGGTGAGTTCGCACGGGGACCGTATGTACCGTCATGCTCTTAACCGCAACCGCTCCTTAAGATCCCATCGGCCGTGAACCGAGTGTTCGCGAAACAATTGTACATTATTTTTATCTGCAAAACAAAAAGAATAGGAAACGCAACAGCTCTTCAGTAACGTGTGCGAAGGCCATCGCCATCGCTTTTGGGTGGCACAAGTGAGCTCTCGTGAAGGGTTTTTGGCCTTTTCAATCTGTAATGGATACCTTCAGTTCGTGAGGCATACCTGGAGCGTATGCATTTAAATGCGACAATGGGAATACAATCTCCTTAGTGTTGCAAGATATTACTCAATTACTTGAAGCGTCTTACTTCAATTGTTTCTTTTTCGATAACGTTTTCATTGGTAAACATTTTGTACTTTTTCCTTAATTTTTCAACTACAGAAACGAACTTTGGTTTCAAGCAAAGAACATCGTATCACAAAATCAAAAGAAGTTAATTTTGTGTTCAAATGGCAGTCATTTTTAACAACTGTCAACTTTACTTTTGATTTGATATGACACTGAACACAAAATAAATTGAAAAAATTACAAGAAAATCAATTAAAAAGAAATAAGCCATTTTTATGATTCGGATGTTTCTAAAACAATTGATTGTTAAGGTTAAGCTTACATAATCGTCAAATATTGAGAAATAAAGTCCCTAACAATTATAACTTTTGGTTTTTGGTAAACATTTTTTAATTTTTGGTAAACAACAAATTATGTAACTTTTGATCGAAAATTGAATTTGCAAAATGTTTAACTCAGAAATAAAAAAAATGTGATGAAAGGTACAAATATTTTGATTTGCTTTCCCTCTTTTTAATTATTGAAAGACTGAACAACAAAATGTTATATTTTAAATAAAAAGATTTGATATTATCCATGCTGGGTATGAAACACATGAATGAAAGACAATGTTTAAATGACCTTCAGCTTTCCTGTGCTGTAAGTGATCAAAATGATGTGGGCAAAACCAAACTTCCTTTTAAGAACGTCTGCCTCGCAGCGTTTGCAAATCACCTGTTGATTTATGCCATTAGAACGGGGAGCATTCGGCAGAGGGTGGTCAAAGGTGTAAATTGCAGTGCAAATAAATCACAGCTTCCGTCACAGCAGAAGTGTAAGAAACAACCATCAAGAAGAAGGTTTGCATCCGGCGTCCACCAAGCGATGCAGCCTTCCGTGCCATTCTTCCACGGTGCAGGTGCAACAAACATTCTGCCGTTTGAAAGTGAGATTTCGACGTTACTTCTCAGCTTTTCCTTCGCCAACCGAACCGAAAACGCCGGACGCGGTGGGGCCCCAACTCGAAACGTCGCAGCTTCAGGGGTGGGTTTCACTTTTTCGAAAACCTTCGTCGGCGAACGCACGGTAGACAGATATAGGGATGGGTTTCGCGGTGCCCGCTCGAGCCGCCTCGTTTTCGGCTGCTGCCACGTCGCCGACGCCATCGGCATCTCATCAGCCAGCGCCCCGGCGGAAGATTTCTCTTCTGCGCGTGATTGGCCCACCTGGCATTCGAGGATCCCCCTCGTCATCGTCGTCGTCGTGTGGCGTCCGCCGTTCGCACTTATGGAATTTGTTTGATCGAGACCAAACCCCAAAGGCAAACGCGGGGATCGATGGTGGTGGTATCGGTCGGGGCCACGAGGGCTGAATCAATATAGCCCCGGATCGTCCACGGCTTTCGGAATGGCATTTTGTTGGGTGTGTTCCGAAGGCAGATGTGTCTTTTGATTCACTTTTACCACCGCCAGAGGTAAGCAACTGGTGTCCGTGATTCGTTGGCAGCATCATGATGGCGTTTCAATCATAACTAGTTTTGATTTCTTCCACTGTCCGCCTCTGAACACCTCTGTGTGCCAATTAACCTTGACCCTTGGGCGGTGGGAATAAAACCCACCGTTCAACGTGCATTCGACGGGGAAACAAGTTTCCATCCAGCCCAAAAGTGGCCCTCCACGAGACACAAAAGGTCGATTGCTCAACAGATTATTCGTATTTTTTTTCTTTCTCTCACAATTTTCTTTGGAGGTCAGGCGGTATTATTCGATTGATGCGCGAGGTTCGGTGGGACTTTGTTCACTATTCGCGAAGAAAATAGAGAGGAAGCAAGCGAAGGGACCACGGTGAACGACTGCAACCGGATTTAAATGCGTACACTTCACAACCCACATACACACACCACGTTTTGATAACGTGCCACGCAACTTATGATCCGATTTTCACTTCCATACCATATAAACCCACCAGTAGACTGGAGAGTCTCGGAAGTAAAAAAAAAAAAAATTGTTGGTGGAGAAGAAAACGGCACCACATACAATGAATTTCACACAGCGCGAGACACGAAACTCTCGCTGGGGGAACTCTGGGTGCACGAGTGACTTCAACGATCGGATGCGCGAGAAACACTGAAACCGCGTCGTCGTGACGTACGTAGCGTTGCTGCTGCTTGGACGCTTCGACTCGCGGTTTCACTAACTGTGCCCCGTTGCGTGGTGGGAATGTTGAATGAGAAATCGAAGCCATTTTTTCGGAAAGGTAGGCCTGTACTATACATGAGAGAAAAACAGACCCAGAGAGACGCCGTTACAGGTGGAGAGTCGAAGAGAACGATGGTCCATGGCTGAGAAACGGAATTTGATTCCACGAAGCCAGATCAGCGAACGATCGTGGCAGGCGAGGGGAGTTGTGACAGGATGAATGTGCATGTAACCCTTACATACCAACCATAAGAAAGATGCTATTTTTAATTTTTAAATGAGTTTTATCGTCTACCTTCCAATAGCTACTTTTTCGTTTCCTACAAAAAGCACTACGATAAGAGAAAATGCAGAATAGTGTAATTACCAAATCTTTTAATTTTTTATTTCATGTTTTTCATCAATTTATACTTCTTTACGGTTTTTTTTTGTTACTTTCATCAGTTACTTGTGTGTATAAATACAGTAATGTTAGAAAAATGCTATCAGTTTTAGGCTTACATATTCGTTATAAACATGTTGTATGTTTTCATTTCCTCCCTATTCTTTCCCGCTTCCGCCCTTTAGTTCTGTTTTTTTTACTTGTTTGTGATCATTTAGATGATATCGTTATGTAGGTTTGCGTTCAGTTACTCCATCAGCAATCGTTGATGTTCTTTCATTCTGCCAACAAATTAGTTAAATCAAAACCATATCGAAATATCATTGGATAAAACAAATCCAACCTTTTTTTACGTTTTACATTATGTGTACCGAACATACATACATTCATGAACGAAGTACCGAATCGTAAATCGAATGCCATGTTTTACTGGGAATTTCGCTCGTTTTCCATTCTCGCAGACAGGAATACGGTAAGGATTAAAGGTATACTGTTGTTTTGAAACATATTTTACTTTACATATGATACCAATTGGATAACTAGTTTTTTAGTTTTCGTAATCCGAATTCAAATGTGTCGTATATTTACAATGCAATTGGAAACCTTTGAAATTATGTGCTTCTTCTACTCTAACCCCGTTTTTCATAGAGACACCGAGTTATGTTTGCCCCGGAATATCAAATTCTAGCTGCGTTATATCTGTCGACGGTAGACTTGTTGTCATATACGCTGTTTTCACGTATTCTTATAGTTCACTACGAATTCCTACCTACAAAACCTTCTTCTAGCTTCAGTTGGTGTGATTGTGGTGTGCGTATGTGGGTATGGTTTTGTTTTCCTCTGAGAAATCGACTACAGTGTGTTGTGAACCAGCTTGTATACCTCATTGTTCTTGATGTGACACAATGTTTATGAAATGTAAATGATTAAATGAGCCTACATTCCTTCCTGACTTATTTTGTTGGGCCTGACGTGTGTAAAAAAATGGTTCGAAAATGTTTTACAACACACTTAGATGATCATATTTTTACATATACGACTGATGATTACACTTAAACACCAGACTTCGCGACCGAATCCGGTGGATGGCTGGTGGTGATGCTTATGATACAGATGAGAATGGTGCCGCCCTTACATGGCCCAGAATATCAATTCCAAACTTAGCGTAGCTTTCTAAGTTTCTTTCTTATTCCTTACAGGATACGAGCAAACAAGAAATAAAAATAAAACCGAGAAATAAAAATAAAAATCGTTTTTGTTTTCAGACGGATGCATTTTGCGGATACGAGTACTGCAAACAATTAAAAATAATCTGAACCTAAACCAGCTCCCTTAATACGACTTTAATATGGCAGTAGGTGGCATGGTGTGGCGTGTTACATTGATCCCTGTTTGTTTGTTTGTTCATTTGATAGGTTAAACGTTGGTATAGCAGATGAATGTGAGTCTATATTTGTTTAAATAATTATAAATAAATGCCTGTAGGTTTGTTTTTCTACTTAATCTACGCTACGACGTACTTGCTGCGTGCAATAACTAATCACTGGGCCTAAGATTTTGGTTTTCGTACCGCTGGGGCTGATACACCACGTTATCGTATTTCATCAACCCGTCCGTTCCGTTTGGTTGCATTGTGGAGGGAACTAGTCCTCTGGCTGATCGAAACTGAAACGTGATTAAATTTCATTAGGTCAAAACTCGACCACACACCACTTTTACAAATGGTTGTATAGTTTGCTTGTTTTTTGTTTTTGCTAAGCCTACTATGATATTTACATAGTACCACATATCATGGAGTCTTTAAGATTAAGAAAAAGATGGAGAGAGCGTTTTTCCCTTTAAAGGGAGGATTGTTTGTAGGTTTGCTTGCTGGCAAATGGGAACAAAATTTTTACGTTAAGAATTTTCCACAGCTATATGACAATTGGAACAACCGCACGCCTAACCTACAGTCTACAGACTTGCCTATAAATTGCGTGTCCTTTCCACCGCGGCGCATCACTTTATGCGCAATATTTTCTCTAATCTCAATAACTTTCCATCCTCGCCGCATGCTAGCGATGGAAAGCTATTTTTATGTGTTTCGTTTGCTTAGCGAATCTATCGTCGTAGTACTGCTTATGAGTGTGTTTATGATCTATTCGTAGTTCAATAAATTAATGTTTCTCCTGCCGTGTCGATGGCACAACAGGCAGTGTATTCTTCCGACGATCTCCGCAGAAGGTTTTAGAGTAGATGCATACTATTTATCGAATATGTGCCCATATTGGTGCATTTTGTCACGCGCGCGTACATCCGCGCAGATTCACACACGCGCCTAGGAATCTTGCTCCTCTAATTAATCATTCAATCAACTCTCACTCACTCGCTCATTCGTTCCGTACCGTTCATTCGTTTGCGAAATTAAAATTAATAATGACTAAACAGTTTTCATCACGCATGTTAAACCACCCTCGTCATCAATCTTCATCGTTGCCTCCGGTCGTCGCTCGAAGGTGGCAGAAAGCAGAGTTAGTACGATGCTCTGGAGCGCGGACCCTTCAGCACTCGAACTCGTTCGCCGTTATTGCACTCAAGTCTTTCATCAGTCCCTCCAGGTTGGCCATCTCCTGGTTCAGCTCTTCGGTCGAGGTGGACGGTGCTAGCCGCTGGATTTCATCGTTCGAGTGGGCCACCACGGGACCGGTCTGCAGTCGGTTCGTGAGCGAACCGGACGAGAGCGAGGGTTTCTTGTACGGCGATGAGTTCTGCGGGCGTATCGTGACGGCCGGCGTGGGAGCTGAGGACGAAGAAACAGAGGTTAATATATGGTTTAAAAAATGATCTAGTGGTCGATCGAGGATAGGATGCTTACTGCCATGCTTGCCCTGGCCATTGATGATCGGGGTCGATGCGGGCGGAGCAGGTACGCTGAAGCTCTTCAGCGGGTGTCCTTGCCCGCGTTTTGGAGCGTCCACTGCCATACCTTGTGCGTAGGTAACGTTGGGACTACATGGGAAAATGTAAATAAAAATTTAAATATACTAGTACGGTTCTCTTAAACCTTTAGTCGCGACTTACCTATAACTGCTATCATAAGTGTACGGATTCTCAGGGGTCTGAGCGAGTGGATTAGCGGGCGGTAGTTGTGGTGCTTGCTGGAGAAGGTTCTGCTGCGAAAGTGTCTGCTGATCCATCGCTATATGAGGTCTGGCGGCCATGCTGTACTGAGTGCGGGGATACTGTGGTCGCTCCATCGTTGAACTTAACGGTGTTGTCGTCCCTGGCAAGGAAAAAAAAAGTCATTTTAAAAATGTCTCCCAATTGCCATCCACACTTATCCCTTACCACCTATTCCTACCCATCCCGGCACGTAGCTACGTTTATCCAGAGAATTGGTGACGTGCGTGATGGGTGTTTCACTGTCGTTATCGTGGCCGCCCACCGACCGAGGCAGTGTCATCGTCCCACTGCTCGAGGCACCTCCGTCCACCGAGCCGGGAGTCGTACTGTGGTTGCTCTTGTCCATGTTCTTCAGTTCCATCTGGTCGTGATGGATCCAAAGGTCTGGTGGTTTTATAATGCCGGCATTATTTTTCTGGTAACTTTTCTTCGCGTGCTCCGGCGTACCCTCGGGCTTCCGGCGACACTTTAAGGCGACCACCCCGATTAGCACGATCAACGTCAGCAGGCCGAACCCGGCGATTACGTAGATCAGCTCGGAGGAGAACGATTTCTCCAGCGTGATGTTCCCGCTCGAGTCTAGCTCGGCGCCCGTCATCAGCGACACCATGGCCGAGAATGGACCGACTCCTTTCGGAAGGCGTGTCTGTACCTTGAAGTAGTATGTCGTGTGTGGATCGAGGTTGGGAATTTCGGCCGATGTCTTTTCACCGGTCGTTGATTCGATGTTCCAGTCGCGGTCGCGTTTGTTCGTGTCGATCGTGTAGAGCACTTGATAGCCGGCAATAACGCCACTGACGTGTTTCGGTGAGTTCCAATGTAGAATGGCGGTGAGAGGGTTGCGAGGATCAAACGTTACCTTGAGATCCAGCGGAGGTGATACTGGAGAGGCCTGTACCGTTGAGTTTAACACGGACATGGACCAAGCAGACTGACGGTGGCCTTTGACTACCTTTACCGCAAACTCATACTGTGTGCTGGGGCGCAGATCACCAATCATACAGCTCAACATCGTTGTGTTGTAGTACCGAAACCGATTCGAACCATTCGGACTATACCGTACGACGTAATGTCGGTTATCCGTCACGTGCTGGCTCTTGCTAAGCGTCGTATCCGTCCAGTACACCACGATCGATGTACCCGAGATCATTGGAATCGCCCGCAGGCCCACGGGAACCTCGAGCGGCGTGGGAGCTTCAATAGGAGCATCCTCACGCGTTCGCACCGTATCGTACTTTGGCGCACCGTCACCCATTCCGTTGCGGGCACGCAACGAGATGACATACTCACTATTCGGCTCGAGACTTGTTATCTCAAAGTGACGCATATTCTCTTCAATCTCCGCCGTGTCTTCATCGGGGATTCCCTTACCCCAGCCGAGGATGTAGCTGCGCACCTTAATCTCCTGATGCACCGGTGGTCCCCACGAGACGGTGATATTATCCGCGCCAGGACGGGCTGTAATGTAATAATAAAAAAATTTAGAGATTTGCATCTGACAACACAACCGAAAACAATCAAAACTTTCAGTTATTCTTTTGCGATTTAAAAAGAAGTTGCAAGTCATGCCACAGATTTGAATACTTATCAGGTATTCGATTCCTAAAATAGTGAATCAGTGAGTAAAAGTATTGCTAGTCGCCACAGCAATTCGAATCCCAAGTAGAGATTCAAAGGAGTTGAATCACTAGAGAGAGTATGAAAGTTAATAGTTTCCACAGAGAAAGAAACGAATCCTAAACAGGGATTGAAATCCCAATTGGAGATTCCTCTGTGATGACTAGTAACTCTTTTACTCACACTTGGGATCGAATCCCTACTTCTGATTCGAATCCTTCCTTCGGATGGGAATCTGTGTGGCGTCTAACAACTCTTTAACTTACTCATTCACTATATATGAATCTTTGTACAGGATTCAAACAAAAAAGGAGTTACAAAACTATCCGTGAGGATTTAAATCAATGGTCCAATAGTGATATTCTACTCACTCACTATAGTCTATACTCAAACCAATACGAAAAACTTACTCCTTATCCAAGCAGGCTGCCCGGGCACCTGTGACTCGTCCAAATCATTCTCGTACGTTTCGATGTGGTGCCACTCGGTGAACGGTCCCGTTCCATTGATCGTCATGGCGGCAATCTTCACCTGATACGCCGACATCTTCTCCAGGTCCTTCAGTATATAGTAGCGCACGTTGGCGGGTGTCGTTTCCACCTGCAGGGCTTTTTTGTTCTTCCGGTACTTGATCTTGTAGCCCGTGATCTGTCCGTTTCGATCCTCCACCGCCGGCGGTTCCCATCGGATGGTAATCGACGTTGAGCTGGTCGTTTCGAGTGTCACATTGGCCGGCGGTTCGGACGGCGTGGATGAGTACGTCTTCACGTCGAACTCGCGCGATGGGTCGCCCATCCCGACCTGGTTGAACGGCACCACGTACATCGTGTACTTCGTGTACGGACGCAGCTCGTTGATGATTAGCTCCGTCGTCGCCGTGTCCAGGTACATCTCCGACCCGTTGTCCGTTTCGGCGTAGTACACCCGGTACTTGGTGATGAGCCCGTTCGTGACCGTCGGTGGGTCCCACTGCAGATGGATGTCCTTCTCGGTGACGGCGTACCCGCGAAGGTTCTGCGGCGCACCGGCAATGTTCTCCTCCGACAGTGTGCGCACTTCGAACGGTTCCGATGACTCGCCCGGCCCGTGGTTACTGTTGCCCACCACCCGGAAATGGTAGTTTTTACCGGGTTGCAGCGATTGGATGTTCACTTGCTGTTCGTCCCGCGAGTTTGTCATCACTTTGCGCTCTCTAGAGTTTAAAATCGAAGGCAGAATAGTGTCGTCAAGAAAAGTCGACCATGCTTCCCTAACTATCCCCAAGGCCTTACCTATCACTGGTATGCATACGATAGTACACGGAATAGGAGATAACTTCGTCCGGGTTCTTCGCCGGCTCCAACCAGCTGAGTGTGATGAACCGGGACTGCACGATCTGGGCCTGCAGTCCACGCGGAGGTCCTGGCAATGGTGCCGTGTACTTCCCGCTACCATCTGCGAACGGCGGTTTCGTGTGGATCCAAATATTGCCGGCATTGAGGGGAGACTTTTGATTAGGCAAAGGCTGACCGGTCTCAGGGGGCTTCGTCCGGATCAGGGATTCGAGGAATTTGTGCGGGTCCTGGTCAGGTTTGAGATGGTAGATTCTACCGTCCTCGTCTTCGTCCTCATTGTCCTCCTCGTCATCGACGTCGTCGTCGTCGTCGTCGTCGTGGCTACCGAATGGCAGTCGTTCATGGTCCAAATAGTCATCGTCGTCGGTGTAGTCGTAGGGTAGCTTGTCGCGTTCGTCGTTGCCGGACCGTTGCTTGCTCCTCGTGGACACCAGACTGTCCAGGAGCGTTTTCGAGAACTTCGGATCGGACTGAAGCAGCGGTGATTTTTCGTACGATTTGGTCTTCGATTGAGTCTGGTGGAACTTTTTGCCCTTATGTCGTTTCGGTGCACCTGCATCGTCGTGTGTGGCGGTCAGGGTTAGGGGTTCAGGGATCAATGGCAAACACAAACATGCAGACGAACGCGCAAACGGTGACACAATAGTACACAAAAATACGGTGACAATGATACGGATCAAAGCATCCCGAAGGACACACGTGACACAGCACGGGATGAATCGGTAACGAGTCACGTAACATAAAATAAATTGCCAAACCGTCACACGGGGAGGGTTTTCGAGCGAAAGGCATGCATACACACAAACAAAACCGTACGTGCGTACAAACAGTGGAAGAAAATGTAAACGACACCAAAAGGAAAAATGGAACATAGACAAGGGACACAGAGACGATCCACCCCATCAAAACACGGAAAATCGAACCAAGAAGAAAGTATCGTTTGCATGCAAAGTCATCCACAAATGGGCAAAACGATAATAAATCATAATCAAACGAGAAGAGAGGGCACGGCCCCGGGGATGGCGGTGGTTGTGCCGAACCCACACACAAGTGACGGTGGTGGCGGTCCCGATGGTGTTCGCAAGAAGAAGACATGGACCACGACCGAAATCCGAACGGAAGATAAACGAAACCGAATGCCGTGGCGCGTCGATGGTGATGGTGTCGAACACAAGAAATGAAAAAAAAGATACAAAAAGAAAAGAAATAAATACAAAAACAAATGTGTATTAAAATGATTGCTCAAGAAAAAAACAACCCGGGCAAGAACGCATACAACAAAGTGCTACAAATCGATCCCAATCTGCCAGTAAAGTAAAAGTAGAAAATAAAAAAGAAAACAACCGACAAACTCTACACAGACTCTACTGCCGATCCATTTGTCAGAGCATAAAACTCTTTCCCCCTAGAAACCCGGACACAGGCGCTGCGGTGGCGATGATGTGCCGAAGGGGTCTCGTTGTACGGTGTCTCGTTGTATGAGCGAGGTGGTTTGGGTTAGGAAAACATTGGGAAACCATCAATTACCTGGCTCGATGATTTCCAGCCGCGCTGCGGCCTGCACACTTCCGGCCGGGTTCGTGCCGATACACTGGAACATTCCCGCGTCCGACCCGATAAGTCCGAAGATCTTCAAGTTGTGCCTGCACGCAAGAAGGTAAACAAGCGATAGAACGTTAGAAGATTAATGTGCTAGCGAGGAAAAGGGAGACCGTGTGGTGAATGGAGAGAGAGGGAGAGGGACCACTTACCCGCCAACAATTTGCATGTACTCGCTCGGCGTGATGAGGTCGCCGTTCTTCAGCCACTGGATGACGGGCGTCGGTTTGCCGTGGATCGAACAGGACAGCTCCAGCTCCTCCTTCTCGTACGCGACCTTGTCCTCCGGGCTGAGGATGAACTTGGGGGGCACCTGCACCTGTACCGTGGCCGACGCGTCGAGCGAGTCCTCGGTGTTGCCCGCCCGACACTGGTAGTCGCCGGCGTCCGTGTCCTGGATCGAGTTGATCTGCAGCGAGCCCGTGCCCATGATGCGGAAGCGCGAGTCAAGGTCGGCCATGTCGATGTCCTCACCGTTGCGCAGCCACCGGATCGTCGGCTTCGGATTACCGTTGGCCGCGCAGTCCAGTATGACCGTGTCCCCCTCGCGTACCGTTTGCGGCTGCGGGACGATGACGAACGCCGGTGGGGCGAAGCTTTGCGGCTGGCCTGCGGTGGATTTGATGTTCAGGTTCGATTTGCTGCTGAGCCGGGAGAACGTGCCGGCGGTCACGTTGCACTGGTAGGTGCCCCGATCGGACGCGACGACCTCGTCGATTTCGAGCGCCCCGGATGGTAGCAGGAGCATTCGGGTGAGATCAAGACGAAGGGGCACATCATCCTTCAACCACTCGGTGTGATAGCGTGACTCGAGTGTGAACGGAAGCAGGCTGGACATGCACTTGAAGTATGCCGTCTGGCCCGCGTAAAGGTAGATTTCGTGCGATTCCTGATCAATGTCAGGTAGATCTGAAACGGGGCAATGAATGGCATGTTGTTTACTCGGGTTTTATATTTCCCATTTCACAATTTACTCTCTTCTCTCGTTTGCTTCATTGATCCGGACGCATTCATCATAGAAATACATTTTTCAACAGCTAATTTATCATTTTTTAATAGTTTCCTGTTCATACTCAACAACACTTCTTTTGTACGGCTTAGTATTTTTAGACAAATTAGTTTTGTGTGAAAAATTTACTAAGTTTTTTTTATTTGATTCGCAATTCAACGTGACGAAAATAAATATAGAACGGAGCTGAACTCAGAAGGGCTTACAAATAACATATCGTAATATCGCGTACATCGATATCTATCTATTTTTATACAAATACACTGCACAAATACATCACCTCCGAAGATGTTTAACCATTTTGTTAAAAACAGCCTTATTTTCATATTTTTTTCTCTTTAAATAATAAATACTTGAATACAAAAGTAGTGCATTGGATAATTTTCATTACATTCTTGTATTAATGAGATAAATTTATTATTCTTCTCGTTGCTTATTGAGAATTCGATGCTTTTGCACTATACCTTATTTTACAATTTAAAATTTACACAAATTTTTAAATTGGAATTAAATTTCAAATTTTTTATTAAATTCAATATTACTAATTAATTCAAATAGCTTGCGCTGCAGTGATTAAATAGTTTCGTTCCGCCTCAGTGTTGAACAAAGTTAAATTTAATATTTTCTAATGAATAGATGCAGGATTCAAAAACGAGTATTTAAATTGTGGTATTTAAAATATTGGTAGTACAACTTATTACCACACCATCGTTGCTTGTTGAAGTTATAAAGTGCTGGATAAAAAACATAATAATCAACATGCGAAAAAACGAAAATTAATCTTATGTCAACTTAACATTTGAAAGTGTAGATCTTGTGAAATACATGTTACAACTAATAAACTCGATTGTAAAAGCTGCGAAAAACTAACTCACCTGCGATGGAAATCCGTGCCGATCTGCTGACGATCGTTCCGATACCGTCCACGCTGAGCAGACAGTGATAGAACCCGGTCAACCCTCGGTTGCTCTCGACCGAGCTGATGTACAGCGAACCATTGGATAGGTACGACCGGAACGTATCGCCGACGATGCCAATGTCTTGCCCGTCCGGTCCTCGCCACCGTATATTCGGCATTACCTTACCATCCTGCAGCACCTTTAGATCCGCGCGTCCCGCGCACTGCAGCAGGACCGAGTTTCCCTCCGGAACCGTCACGTCGGAGGGTTCCACCGTGAATTCGAGTGCTGGAAGGGAAAGGGAAAGAAAGAGGGTAAAATAAAGTAAATGCATCTGCAGTAGGTCACATACGTAAGCATTCGGGGCCTCGACACGTCAAACGATTAATCAATCAATGGTGAAGAGTTTATTCAATTAAAGGGCGATCCCGAGCTCGGCGGTCGCGGTGTCGGGCGGACTTCCGGTTGCCGGTTCTCCCTCGCATTTTTCTTTGGCTACACATTTTCCACAATTCCCTCTGGTGTTACTCGCTGTAATTTTCACTGACCATCTGATGGCGGCGGCCAGCCATGTTCATTAAAACCACTCGATAGGACTTCATCGATACGTGCCCTGTCATCGCGGCCAGCTCATCCGCCCGTCCGAGGGGCGCTAAGTGATTGGCGCTAATGAAAAGCATATGTTTTGCAGGCGTTCTGTTTTTGTTTCCCATCCACGACTCAGAACCACGATGAAAGTGAGTGGCGAAGAGGAGGAAGTTGTGAAAATCGATTCACAAGAGCGGCATGATGGAGGACAGGTTGGATGGAGTTTTATCCGACACAACCAGCTGGTTGGCACGCAATGAGTTGGCAGAATTCAATGAGAAGCAGCTTTTGCTGAGTCTTGAAATGTTCTTTTATCATGTCTGTTGGAATGTCGTTTTCTGAGATTTAAGAATACTATTTAATTCTCGTATTAACCAATAACTTGATTTTCAATGACGGACAACATTTATATTTGCTAAATAATGCTAATTAAAGCTCTTCTTGTATGAATAATATGAATAAAAAGTGTTGGTAATTCTTCAAGTTGGGGAAAATATCTTCAGCCTTGAGTTGTATTATCAAGCACGTGAGAGGTCCTAGAACGAATTACCAATATGTTTCTAACATCATTAAAACTCGGTGCAAAGTGCACCATTGGCAAACAAATACAATCCTGTCGGACATCCTGTTTTTCGGGGTAAGTCCTTCCCCATCCCGACCGAAAAAGAGAATTGAATGTATCTCCCACATCTGCTTCGAGCGTGCCTGTTGCACTTCCATTTCCGAGTGGCAAGTTTTACAGCGCACCCCCATTCACCCGGGAGGTTCGGAATGAGTTTTGGGAATTAGTTTTCCGGCGTCGGGATGGTTTGATAAAACCCACACCCCGGAAATGCGCTTGGTCCCGCCGATGACACTCGCCGGGTGTGCAAGTGGTGATTAAATTTTCAGAAATAACAAACAAAATTACGTTCCTCAATGGACAGAACGCCGGAGAGACGCTCCGTGGGCCGGTCGGTGTTGGTGATGGTAAGTGAAGTGTACGTCCTGCGGGATGTAACCAGCTTTTCTCCGGGCTATTTCCAAACCATCATTCCTATCGCACTCCAAAAAGTCGGCCAAACGGGCGGCAATGGGTTGCCCTAAAACTTTTCCATCGGTAGGCGAGGCTCACCGAGGATGCTGAGTGCGAGTTGCACGACATGACAGCGTTCTGCTGATGGCCAACCGGCAGCTGGTGGCAGTTCTACACATCACGTTCTACACGCAGTGCACATCCGCCGTCAAAAGTTAGCTTCCAATTAAATGGTGACGCGACCCGGAGAGATCCGTCCGTTCCGTGTGTCGTGGGTGGCACAAAGGCCAAGGATGGCTTTGGATGTTGATGTTGTGACCCAGCCCGGTCTCGAAATCGGACGGAGAGTTGTGGGTGAAAATGGCCGATACTATCCTGGCGGACATTCGCTGGTCGTTAAGTAGGGACTGGTGATGTGTTTAAACAGTGTCATCTATTAACATTTTCCCGCTTGAAGTAGGTTGTATGTAATGGCGTTTTATTGGCGGACATAAAGTTGATGGCCAATTGTTAAGTACATGCTGCTGAGGCTGCTTTCCGTGAAGGAAAAACAAAGGAAACCGGCGTGAAATAAATCATCTTTATTGTAAAGAGGCTAAAAATGAAATACCAAAGCATAAAACTTAAATAAAAGATTATTCTATAAATTTATAAAAGCATATGATTTATATTATTGACCGTTGGTATCAATATTTATCTAAAATTGCCAATTTTTAAACACGTAAATAAATGTATCCTAAAATGTTTTGAGCAGTTTAGAATATTTCAAAGTTGAACGTTTGTTAGACCTTGATTAGAGTAGGTTAAACCACCCAAACCTCTTACCTTAACAAATGGACACAATGTTCTCCCCGTCGAGTTCTGGGCCCACCCACAGTCCCGTCCCAACTCTTCCAAAGTACACAACACAAGTAGTACTAATCGGGTGCGCGTTCGGTGCCGCTTTACTCAATTAAATTAATGTCTTCAAATGGCATCGGAGTGGAAAATCAGATTACGGTTTGACAAGCCGCCGGCCGAAACAAAACAGAACCTCGACACACAGTCATCCCGGACTCTTGGGACCGCAGCACGCAGCATAAGCAGAATGCGACGATGCATCCAACGCCGGGTTCATAACGAGGGTTCGCCTCGCATTTGAGGGCTTGGCTCGGGGATCCAAATATGCTGCATTCAATCAGAGCGCATTCAATATGCCGACGTCCACAACGTGGTCAGCTGAGCATTCGTGCGGGGTAACCTTTGGAGATCGTGCTACCAGCATTTGCGTAGCCAAAGGGAAGTCACAGAAGCCGAGAGACAATGATGTTGGGAGATCCGATCCGTCCTCCCTGATTGTTGGCAATTTTCAATGCCAATTTATAAATCTCAAGCCCCCGAAAGTGCCTCCCTCCAATCCGTCGCGTCATTGCTGCTGCATTGCCCATCCCCGAACTGCGTCCCGTATTGCTGCGAGTCTGTAATTAATAAGTACCGAACGCACCCACGTCCGCCCAACCCAGGGAACCCCTCGGCATACCCATCTCAAACGGGACAGTTTTGTCCCTCGGAGTCGTATCCTCCGGTCCAGGACAGCGATGTCATTATTCATCGTTAACCGATCTCGTCCCAGGGATGACGACGAGCGGCGGGGAGATTGGTCCACGGTGTAGGAAATCATTTTCGAAACATCAAAAGCGGGCACGGGGCGTGCGCTGGGAGCGAGACCGTGCGTAAATCGCTTCCAATCTATCAATTAAGATAAATTATCTGTCCGATTTGAAGTCGTATTTAAAACAGGGGACAATGCAACGCTAAAAGGGGTAGCGGTTGGAAGCTGGCTTTAAACTGGACCACACTTTTGGAGGGCAACGAATCCAAGAGGAACCAAGAAGGACGACTACATCGAACTGCTTCTACTTCAAACACAACATAGCATTGTAAAGATGACAAATTTCCCCACAATCACAGAGGCAGAAGCAATAAAAACAAAACTGTTAGGTCATTAGATTGTGTGTCTCGCGTTTTTAGATTGCCTATGTTTAAAGTTCTGCTCGCCTGCATTGGGCAGCTACGCTCTGTGTACATTTAATTTATTTAAATTGACCAACCAAACTCTACAGATATGGGAGCGCATGTAGTCTGGTGTTGGCATTGGATGTAAAACGGGTATGGAACGCCGAATGAAAAACGCGGGACTCGCGAGAATCGACACGTATGTCTATGACAGCAAAAGGTGCGTGCCGGCAGGGACAGTTGTCATACAACCATCCGCGCCTCGTTTGTCGCGCGTTCGCTACAAATCAAGTACTGACCCTGTGGACAAAAAACCGGCGCCTCAGAACCTTCAGAACCTCCTATCCCTCACGCTCCTAGCCAACGAGAGTGAGTCTGATTGACAGTCTACACTAATCGAAAATTTCGAAAAACCAAATACTCTGTCATGTACGTTCCCCCTAGCGGTGTGCCGATTCCGATCTACACACTCTACCGTGCAGGTACTTTCCGGTGCGTATCTCGCACCACCTGTTCATGTGGCAACTTCGCCCCCTTTCCATTGCGTTGGCGATAAAATCTCCCATCTAACCATGTTCGATTACAAATTCATGTCACCGACTCTAGATCTCGTTTCTCGTTGGGTGAGGAGATGCGGGTCGGTCCGGACAACCAGGGCACCCGTTTGGCAAACCCGAGTACTAAACGCACCGATACTAACTGCAATTGAGTGGAACTGTCTACGACTGTCTTCACAGAAAACGTTTTGGGCATGCTGCTACGGCAAGTGACTGTCGTCGACCGTTCGCTCGCGATAGAAGAGGGCCCTCCAGTGACACCAGGAGATACCGGTAGTTCCGTACCATTTCACTTTCGATGGTGTTCGATAATGGAAGTTTCACTCCGGGCGTCCCGGAGAGTCAGCGAAACATCAAACGGCTCCTCCGTTACGCGTTTCGATCAATCGAAGTGGTGAAACGAGAAACGTCGGACATATCGACGGCAAATCAAAAAAATGCCGAAACGCCGAGGCGGCCCCAGAAAGAATAAACGTAAATAAATAAAGCACACACTCCTGCGTGTTGTTCGCAAAAGATTGCCCCCCCCACTCGGTAGGGCGCCATCGGGGAAAAATTGATTTTTATTTACTTTGCAACCGAATGCCGGTATGGTAGTTTAATGAATTTTTATACATTTTCCCCACCCCGAGAGTGGGGAGGGTCACAGGGAGTTCGAGCCAACCGGAAGAAGTCACCCCATGCCGGGGATGGTGATAGAACAGACCGGTGGCGCCGCGTGAGATGTAGCTTTATATTTCCCCCCACGAAGAAGCCTACCGGAGGTACGCTTTATTCTTTCACGTTCCCCCAATCGTCACCAGCTTCCGGCACAGTTTCTACGACGCCCGGAACTCGGTACATCCCTTCTACAGGGGGAAGAGACGCACCCTTAAGGATGCATCCTCGCAGAACGAATCGAGAATAGATTTCTTCGCACACAGTCGTTCAATTCTGTGTATCACAATGTCCACACATGCGGCGTGCAATCGTCCGCGTAGACATTCATGCCGGGGGGAATGTGTGTGTGTGTTGTCTGACAGCTTGAACTTCATTCATTTCCCCGGAGGTTATCGCGCTCGAGCGAGGAAGGAACTTTCCGCCAACTCAGCTCGCGACCCGTCTTAGGATAGAAAAAAGGGAGGATTTCGTTCGGGAAACTCGTGAACCGGAAGTGAAGCGAGCATTCTTTCCCCCCGATTTCCCCACCACTATGGGGAACAGTTATGGGAAGTCATGCATAAACCATTCGAAGCTATGAAATATAATGATTCGGGAGGTACCCGATGTAACCGGGCAATTCGAGGGAGTGGTGAACCGACACTAGTAGCCGTCCTTCCCATGGCTAAGGAAGGCCTTTTGGAAAAACGATTTCTGTGGTCATTCGGAACCGACCGCAAAACTTATTTCAGTCCAACTTCCTGCTGGATGCGTGGGGTGAGTTCCGACGGAGAGACTTTTCCGGCCGGCCCCTGAGTGCACTGATTAGAATCGATTCTAGCGCTAAGCACAAAGAACACGTTCGGCTCGTCGGCACGCCCTTTCGTTCAGCGATAGCGTGCTGACGATAAGGGGCAAAAAGTTTCTCCAATTCCGGTTGGAAAGGCTTTCACGAGCATTGGATGGGATGGGGGAGGGTTTGGGAGGGATCAAGTTCCTTATTTTATTTCACACAATATTATCAATAAAATATTACAGTTAATGCAAAGGAGTTAGAAATAGCTGTTGACTTGATTAGCGATAAAAGACAAAAAGTTCAGGAGTATATTTATAAGCCTACTGCCATAAAACATGTTCTAACACTTTCTCATCGAAAACATATGGCTCAATCGTAACTCTTACCATGCGCAATGTTTCGTTACCAACAACCTACCGTTGCTTCATTCCACCACGAACAGGAGAAAAGTTCTCCGCTCGCATGGCGGCATGGCTGCGAATTATGCCACCGTTCCACGCCGACGGAAAACTGGCATTAAGCGCTCCGCGTGCCAAGGATGGCAATCGAACGGCTAACGAACCAGCGCAGCCGGCAATCGTGCAGGAATTTGCAATCAATTTCTCATTTTCATTCTATTCTCGGTAAACAAACGCAACACCGGGTAACAGCACAACGGAACGACGAAACAATTCCACGCGCTACTACTACCTCGGCCTCGGGGGCATCCGGTGAAGGGAAAAACTTTTCCGTGCTGCTTTTTCCAAGCTTTGCTTCCTTTTCTGCTAGGGATAACTCGCTCCCATATGGGCCACACTCCCACACACACATACACACACTTAGTCGCCAAAGAAAAACATACACACCGGGGATGTGCGACGTTTCCGCGGGAGTCGTCCCTTGGAGACCCGGGGGGAAAAGTTTTACCTCACCAGTTTGCTTCGGTTCCGATTGCCATTTCCAGCCGAGTCGCTCGTCGCTTGCTTGCCGACAGTTGTTTACCGACACATTTGGAAGAACCGGGTTCGGGGATGTGTGTGTCACCTTCCTCCGGGGACTCTTTCGGCGGAGCAATATCTAGAACTTGCAGCCAACTTTAAGTCACAACAACTTCGTTCAATCTGGCGGAGCGGGAAGGAAAGCTTTAACGTTGATCTGTTCCTTCCGCTTTGGCCCGACCGAACTGTTGCAGAACTTCTGTTCATATTTCACAGCGACATATTCCAGTATGTTTTGCGAACGGATAAACTCCACTTTGCTGGAGCAGTGTTCGCTGGGAAATTTTGGGAGGGAAAATAACATCTTCTCCCATCGCAAACGGGACTAATTAACAATCGCCAAACGCCGGAAACGATTCCAATCGTCCGCTCTATTGGATTCAACACCGAAACACACCGTGACTTATCGACAGTATCTTCATCTGTGTTTCATTGTTTGATGTTCTACTTAGGCGGCTGCTAATGGAGCCGCATTTTCGCTACAAATCTCCGGTGTTTCCCCTTGCTTAGAAAAATAAAAACACCCAAGAGAAGTTTGCCAATAAAACCGTCGGTTCGTTGTATCCCAAAACAAGCAAACAATGATAGTTGCTACACGGTAGCGTGGAAAAAGAAAACCATTATCCTGTGTGTGTAGGTATTTGGGGAAAACAACAGACCGCACCGGCCACGTGTCTGCGTCATTGACAAAAGGCATGAAGTTTAGTGTTGAATTCCCCTGCAGCAGATCTCGTTTTTCGGGGGGAGGAACAAGTAAAAATAACAAAAACACATCAGCAAACTCCCTCCCTTCGAGAGGAAAACCATTACATCAAACAACATGCCGATGTCGACGTCGACGGACGTTGGTCCATCGAATGTCTTGGGAGAAAGACACAGTCGCCATCGGTACACCATTAGATGATCCTCGGGGCTAGCACTTCCGGTGGTTCCCCCAAAGTCCCAATCACTCCGGCAAAACCGAGCGCTCTAGTAATTGAAATGGAAAATCACGATACACAGAATGAAGAATTATGGCGCTCCGGTTGGGCGGGCTCGGGGAAGGCCGGCCAAACAACACCGAGCTCCTCCTCGACGGAGTTGGTTCTCCTCCTTCGACACAATTCCTTTCTGCAACCCGGGGGAGCGCATGGTGTGGTTTGAGGCTAACAGATTGTTTCCGCTGTTGCCTACTGCACAAAAACTGTCGCAACTGTCCGACGAATGAAACGCCATCGAGAGGGCTCACGATTGTGCTATTCTTTTGGTTTTGTTTTACGATGTCGTCACGAACGTTCGGGGACGCTGGAATTCCATTTGCCAGGCGATGGGAAAACGGGACGTCCCTTTGGATGGTCAATGCTGTACGATCTTACTGCGCACTCAACCTGCCAGCGTTTTACGGCGTGGAATAGCTGGACAATCCGGGATGCTCCCATCCGGAGAACCTCCCCACAGGGTGGGATGGGGAGTGTGGGGCGACCATTTCTCTTCATTAATGGGGCGATAGAATGTGCATAAATAAGAAATATTCCGCATAAAACTGTCAACTCGGACAGAAAAACGCATCCGTTTCATTGAGAGAGCACCGTCCGACGATGGAACGAACTCCAACCCGAACGCATCGCCCATGGTCCGGGATAGATAGGGCGCCACCCATTCCCCAAAGGGTCACAACAAGCACACACACATACACACTCACAAACCTCGGGAACTCTGGGCTATCTTCGGGGCAGCGTGCGCACGAAAGTCATCGAAACCATAATCCCGGTAATGGTCGCATCGTTGCGAAATGAATTGACATTATTATCGTGCGTTCGACTGGAGTGGACTCCAGAGAAGAGGCTCAGCCTCACACCCGGGCCGTAAGTGTGCGTCGAGGATGCGATTTCAACGACACTTGCTTCCGACCGGCCCCACAATTTAAACGCAATTCATAACGCATGACACCGGGCGAGCTTTAAAGTCCAGTGGCGGTTGCATTTTCTCCGTCCAACCCATGCTCGAAGCTAATAAAACAGCTTGATGGAGCTACTTGATGTTACAGCTTTATTGCTGGCGCAAAGTATCACTTGAAAGCGAATAACCGGTGCTTCCATTTCGAGGATATACCGGATCCACTTCAGTTCCAATGCTGTCACAGAGTGTGCATTACCGAAGTGCAAACTGCTCCAAATCCTCTCGATAGCTGAACTCCAGAGGGACATCCTTTCGATTCTTCCCGAGTGGACCAACAAGAAGTCAACTGCCCGATGATATAGGGATGAGAAAACTAACCCATTTCCCTCAACTCCACCGGACGAAGCTGAGCTGTAAATGAATCGACTCATGATGACTCGCCTTCCCCGTTCGATTCACCGGCCATTAACCCCGGGCCGCAGGAGCGTGTCTTGACCACTTGAAAACCTCGCACCCTCCTTCCGGGTAGTTTGTGTGTGTGTGTTTTTGTGTGCTTTTCCATCAAATTCTCGACCGTGAGTCAGCAGTTTTCCGCAAATCGGTTTTCCAAATCCGAAATCACTCGACGTTTCCTTGGAGGGAAGAAAGCGTTTGGAAAAGTTCGGGCACAATTATGATCGTAGTCAGACGTCGACACACCAACCAATACCAACAGACAGGCACATAAATACACACACAAACGGGTAGTCCTTGTGGAAAACTAGTGCCGGTCACTTCCAACATCCTCGGACGAAAACGTAAAGCTTCAAACCGATTCGAAGCGGATGGGGAAAAAAGGAAACGTCTGGAGCCACCTTCGGCTTCCATTTTCGTTCAAGGGAGAAAGTCCTTCAAATATACCGCTTCCGGTCAATTTTGGCAAGCGAAATGGGTTTTTCTCTCGATTTCATTAAGGTGATATTTTTTTCGTGCTCCGTTTCTCGATGTCTGTGTTTCAAATTTTCTATTTCGAACGTATTTTCCAACGGACAGCATAAAAAAGACTAGCAGATTTTAAAGCTAACAGGAGCCAACGTTTATTGCAAACGGCGTTCGGCGAACATATTGTCACGGGTAAAAAGGTCCACCGCCACGAGGAAATGTGGCAAAGGCTGTCGATGACGAGCCGAATGAAATGAAAACCCAAAATTAGAAAAGGATATAATACGGGATGGGGAGAAAAACGGCGAGGGAAGCCTTCCGATACGATGACCATCATAAAGTTTCGTTCAATTTCCTCTATCATTCTTGTCCAAACTCATCTTGTGTTCGCTGTTTCGCAGTTTTGGTTCCAGCTGCTGAAAAGTTTGCCATCTTTTCTTCCACTTTTATTATTCTTATCTTTGTTCTGATTCAGTTTCGTTGCATACAACCGTACCGTGTTTCCTTGTTTGTTCTTCTCGTTCCTCTTCCGAAACGTTCTGTTCGCGGTTATAAGAAAGCATCGTATAGAAAAGTGGGTTCTAAAGAGGGCGGACTGAAAATGAAAAAGATTTCCAAACTCAACTCGGAACTAACAGCGGACACGGACGAACAGACAGACAAACCGAAGTGGCAGGAAAAATTAGGAAGAAAACGCCCTTAGCCGGGGAACTGTTGCCGCGTGCAAGATTTTTCTCGCTTGCAGCAGCCGCGTTTGGCGAGAAGGAAAAGTTTACCCCGCACCGGAACGGGAAACGCTTCCGCCGGGGCACAGCGAGAAGAAGAATGGCCGAAAAATGGGCGGATTTATTAATTGAAGAGCAAACTACAGAATTATCAGCTAAATAATGTTCCTGCCGGAACCGGTTCGTCCAGCTTCCTGGCGCTGTTCGGCGGGTCGGAGGAGTTAGTTAGCGTGGATAGTTTATTTATTTGGGGGGCCCGCGATAAAAGCGGGCAAAATAAAGAGAGTGCACAATCAGAGTGAATCAACGGAAAGCTGCTGATTGAATTGGGAAATCAGCTGCGCGGAGCAGTAGAAGGTTGAAAATTGGCTAAGCTCTTTCCCGACTAATGATGGAGAACCAATCCCATCGAACAGGACCATCGCTGCTAATTGCAAATTAGTGTGCGAAGCAGATTGTTACTCGATTGGCTTTCTGCTGGTGAAAAGATGTTGAAGCATGCAAAAAGGAGCAATGTAAATGTCGATGCAACTGACCAGCATTGAAATACTTGGCGGGAAAAGGAAAATCTCATCTGTCAGAACCAAACGACATTGCATCCCCCCGTGCCACCCCCGTTCCCGTTTCGTACGCTCAGTGCAGTGAGTTTGCAATTACCAAGATTAACGAACCTGTCAATCACGGGTTATGATGCAAAACTGCTCGACACGTTGCAACATTGAGTTTAAAAAGAGTTTACACAAAATGCTTCTTGACCTACGGAAGATTGGTGTCGATGGTGGTGAAGCAAACTAAAAAACCACAACTTGACCATGTTCCGCTCCGAGAAAAAAACCAATTAAACACGATGGGAAAGTGGGCAACAGTTGGGGGAAAATTTAAATACGCAGTTGCCATTTGATAAACACATTCGTAACCGTCATCACCAGTTGAGCGGAGCATGTTTCACCGACCAACTCGCTCATTAGCATCGTTTGCTGATAAATGCTGCGCGTGTAATTAAATAATAACATAGCATACGGCGTCGAGGCGGGGGGAAAAAAATTGGCGCCACACATTTTGGGACAGGAACAAAAAAAAAATGGCACACTACGCGCTGAATTATCTGGACGAGCTGGAAATAAAGCGATGGAATTAATGTCCTCGTTTCGATGCCCTGGAGTTGATTGTCGTTCGATTGATAGGAACACAAAAACACTCCTCTCTCTCTCTCTGTTCATCATAACACACAATAATCTAGATCTAAAATACGATGATTGCAGAAAAGGCCCATGCGGTGAGCGTTGATCGAATTTGGCCATTAAATGAGCGAAAATGCCGGTTTTATAGATCACGATTTCGCCACCAACCGGGAGCAAAATGAATGGAGGCAATAAATCGGCGCGAGTTTGGAACGAAATGTCGTAGAAGAAAAAAACAACAAGCCGTACATCAGCAGCATGCCGAAAGATCGCATTAGCATCGTTTTTACCGAGGATGCCATCGTAAAGGCACTTATGTTAATGTGTCGCTCCCGCTCCGGACTCGGGGTGGCGCGTGCTAATCACGTTCACGGTTCGAACCAAAGCCGTTCACGAAGCGTGTTGCCGGCACACGACCCCCAAACACACACACACACACATACACTCAAATAAATGGATGAAAGGCTTGGGATCAAGAGATACCGTGCATCGATTATGAATCTCCGATGCGACACGCGGTTCGGTTTAGCCAGAGCATAACCATCATCATCATCGCATCTCATCGTCGATGGTTTGTTTTTTTTTACCACTCCCCCTCCCCCGACCCAACTCGCAACGAACTACCCATGGATTCGCTAAATGGCGAAAACGCAAATAATTGTTGACATTGCTGTCAGCGGTGCTGTGAATGATTGCGATCGGAGTGGAAGATAATCGATCACGAGCCGCGCGCACTTGGTCGCTACTTTTCTTTTAACCATAGTGGCCATTGGGAGGCGCAAAAAACAACCAATACACACATACACACACCCACAACAAACAACATAAAATAATGAGCCACTCTAGAAGTTTGATTTATTGAGCAACAAATGGTCGGAGGTCGGACTGAATCGCGAGCGCGCGCTCGCGGATGGAAAAAGAATGCCCCAATGTGCTAAAAAGATTTTCCACAGCGTCAAATTGCGCTCCGGCAAACTTCCGGCTTTTTTACTGATTTTCCTCTACCCGCTCCATTCCATCTGGCGGACGCTTGCTAATAAAACTCGAGACGAAAGAATTGTTATCAACTGATGGTAACTTTTGCTACTTCTCTTCAGAAGGAAGCACCAACAAACCCTTGCAAGCGGAAAAAGCCCTACGATGCCGCTCGCCAAAATAAACCGATTGCCTTAATTAATCTTTCTGTTTGTTTTAATTTTACTGCTGCGCGACGAGGTTTCACGCTAGAGAATTTTCTTTCTTTTTTATACTCCAAACAAATATGCTGTGGGAGCGGAAAGCATAAAAAAACATCCTGATTGGAAGGGTCCATCAACGGCTGCGGGAATTAATCTTCTGCATGGGCAGGCTTTCCGAGGGCTTGTCAACACCTTCGATGGACAATGGCGGGTGGAAGGGGGCCAGAGGTTAGCCAATTTTCTGGTTCACCGTTTTCTTTCAACGGTTGTGCGCTCTTGAATGTTGAATCGGTTATTTTGACAGCTATAGTGCGACTGGAGGAAATGGAAACTAGGGGCATACGACTGGTTATAGCTTCCCAGGTGGTCTTGGCCTGAATTGGTCTATGAATCATTTTTCATTTGCAAATCTTGCTAGTATGGCGTTAGTATTGGCCGATTCCCTACCAATGGTAGTCCGGACTAGAGGCGAATGAAAATAAGAACAAAAACAGGTGCAGTTGAACGATTTTGGTTATTAAAGATTTAAACCTCTCTGCAGTGTTCTTTTAGCAACCAACGGAGCGGTCAATTTTGCCAACGGTTGGGAATGGAAGAATTTTATTTCGCACACACGATGCCTTAACCCAACCCTCGGTCGGTTGGGAAGTGCTTAAATGAAGTTTTGTTTGGTTGGCTGAATAATGGCGAAGCTCGTATAGAGCATAACTGTTTCGGCTCACGAACGAGTGTGGGAAAGTATGGTCCAGTACAAAATGGCTCAAGACACGCTCTAGCGACCCAGCGTTTCGGTGCAACAGCTGTAAAAGGGAGTAAAACAGGCAGGACGCCCACGATGAAGGGGAGAGCAAAGGAACCGCGACCGGTGAAAAGCGTGAGAAAAAGGAATTGATCGTAAACGGAAACAAAGGGCGAAGGGTGATCAAAGTTTATGTCTAGCGCGGGTGAAGATGACATTTATGTGCCGAAGTACGGGTCCAATACATTTGATGTACTCTTATGGTAATCTAGTTTGTGGCTGTTTGTAGTGAAAACTAATTAATTCTAGAAAATTAGTAAAAATAATTAATGTATCAGGAGGTGGATAAAAGCTAAAATAAAAATTCAATACGCTGGTTTGTTTGATGAGTTGATGTAAGAATAAGACATTTTAGTAACAGGATAATTAGTAGGTCTTGTGCCTAGGTAAACATAAAATCATCAAAATGAAATGAAATAACAACGCCGAAAGACATATGGGATGATTAAAATGTCTGCAGCAGATACACCTTCACTCGCAAAAGAAATGAGAAACAACTACGAAAAAAAATATGCCCCTCCGAATTAACATTATTGCAGGCAACAAACTGTCTGACTTGGAGATACTTTTTTACAGAGACAGCATTAGCCAGTGAAAATAATTGCGGCAACAATAAAATTAATTAGTAAACTCTAATTTAAAGTCGAAACTCGCGGGGTGCTAAACAAACCATTTGCTCTTTAATGACATATCCCAAAACATTTGGCCCCACACGGACTCGTGTGTGGCTTTGTGTGTGTGTGAGAGTGCACCGGAAGGCGACCACCAAAGAAACAGTTTCGAAGCAAACCACTTCAAACGGTTTATGTTACCGTCCACACTGCACTAAAATCCAACGCCCGCCGTTAACCCATCCTCACAACTGTGCACGCAAATGTGCAGCACACCGCGAGCATGGAAGGGAATATGTTACCGACACGATGCAGTTGCACTTCTACCCACCCACCGTGTGTTGGAGATTGTCGGAGCCTGAAGGCAAAACCACACGCGGCACCGTTTCCGTTTGTCGGCCGGGAGGGAGGCATGAAAAACGGCTGCGCGCAGACACTCGCATCGGACACAATGTTGAGTTTTCGTTCTTTTCCAAGGAGCTGCCCGCGCTGAACCCGAAGTCAATTGCTCATATTCTTTCCCCCACGTCTTCGCTCCGAGACGTCTTGCGTCTTTTGAAGGCGGGCTTCGGAAAAAACCCAGCTACCGGTTTGTTTTCATTCCAAAAATAGCATTTTCCAGTAAAGAAGGAAACATCCACATACCGATAACCTACCACGCGACGGCGGCGACGTCAGGGTTGGGATTTGGCTTGAACTTTGTTCCAAAATCGGTACACCGGTGGCATATGTTTTTCTTGGCGGAGCGCATCGGAAACCCCAGCCCTAATTGCAGCTGCATTCGATGCTGTACTTGATATAGTTGGTTCTGTCTGGCCTTTTTTCCGGAGAGTCGTACGTAGATACAGGTAGAAAGGGGTACTCCACCAGAGAGGGGAAATTCCCCAACGAGTCATTAGGATGAAATATTTTCCAAAATCCGAAGACCACCATTAACGGCATGTTGCGGCATGTCAAATCTATTGTTTCAACTCTTCTACAAGCCACAGAAAGGTGTCTTGTCATCTGTCAGTGTATTGCATTTCAGTGGGGCAGGGTGAGAACAAAATCGAAAAATTAACGATACGACCAAAACCGTTGTGAGCTGTCAAAATATCAGACTAGACGGATTCGTGTTTATGGTCACAAATAGAAATAACGGAGCGCACCGCACAATGCACTTCCATCCATCATACGGACTAAGACCTGATGGGCATGCGATGATCGCATCGAGAGATTTTGTGCACGTTCAGCCAGAGGGGAAGCATAAGAATTGAAACTTTATGTTATCGCACATTAAAACCAACGACAAGCCCCCATCCTCCCGATGACATCTTGTAGTGGAGCGCCATCGGTTAACACCACGACAGAGAGTTTCTTCGACTCTGCATTTCTTTTGTTTCCACCGTTCGTTCGTGATTTTCGTTGGACCATTTTATGGCGCTCGCCGGAACATTGGGGATGTCGTTAACGATCACCCGAGCAGTAAACATAAAAGATGAATTAGTTTCAACTGAATTAACCGGTAGTAATTTAATTTGCTTTTTGCAATTTAAAAAATTTCACAAGTGAAGCTTTCCGCATGAACGTTCTAGCGTTTTGCAGAGAAGAAGTCCAAACTCACGTATCGCTGATAATTGCTAGCTCTAGAACACATATCTCGTCCACTAGCATATGCACGCTCGATAATAAAGCTCACCTGTAAGTAAACAAGAGAAACAGAGAAAAAACACATGAAATAAATTTGCTATGCCGTTAAACGCGTCCACGCTATAGAGTTTGCGTTTCCAAGCTTGACTCGCAGTGCTCACCGTTTTATGAGTCGTTGGTGAATTGTGGTAGTAATAAAAATTTCATTTGCAACATAAATGAAACGGTCCTGGTTTACAACTGTGCCTTCAATCAAGGAACAGAATTGTAAGTTATGTCTCTAACTACTCAAAGCTTTTGAAGAATGCAATTTTGTAGCAGAAAGAAAAAAGTAAACTCAATTTTGTAGCAGAAAGTAAAAAATATAATGTTTATGGAATATACTAGAATTTGCAAGTAGCTTTAATGGGTATTTTATTTGAAGTGCTTGAATTGAATTGTACACCATACACACTTTTAAAAAAACACCCACAAACACACGGAAGGAAAATCTACGAAGGTTTTCGTTCAAGCTTAATTTGTTTTGACATCAAATAAAAAGAGAAATAAATTTAGATTACATTCTAATTGAGCACCGAGCAGAAAGCGGGCGCCACAGAGCGTAAAGCGGGAAACGCCGTGGTGAAAAATTCGGTGCTGCATTAGAAACCGCCCGCTTCTAGCTTCCCACAACCTCTAGCACACATTTAATGTGCGGATGATAAACGAAAGCGAAACGTACTCCTGCACGAACTAGCTCGAAAAAACATCAAACGATAATTTTCTACGATGCAGAAATCCAATTTTGTTACCAACGCTGCTATGTTTACTCCGAGACGGCAGCCAGTTTCATTCGCTACAGTTTTCCCACTTTTCCAAGGCTCCGAGTAAACCAACCGGGAAGAAGACGAGTTGGGAACCGGGGCCACCGCCACAAAGCACACAGACATTTAAGACCTCGTGAAATCATTGATGTTTTGATTTTGAATACGAGAGATCAATACTCCAGCAGTAACACAGCACCGCCCTGCCTCTTCCGGCTTCCTGCGCCTGACTTTAAGGAGTCAACTTTCAACAGAAGCACCACCATGGTAGCAGTACGTGAAGAGCAGATAAATCCACCTGTCGGAGCCATATGGTCGGTCGGTAAGCCAAGGCAGTGGAAACGAAACACAACCGTTTGATCTCGAACGAGCACCAGGGCCCATGGCAAAACCAATAGCAGTACCAAATACTAGCCAGTGGGATCGCTTTTCGCTTCGAAGCGCGTGGGTGGAAAACTGGTATCGAATCTCGTCATATCGAGTCCGAAAATCAAACGCCGGGCGCCGGAAAATGTACGAAATTGATTCGCACAGACGAAGTTGATGCTTCCGGGCGGTTGATGCAGCACGTTTGCAGCCGGTGCCGTCCGGAAGCGCACGAGAGCACGAGATGTAATCGACAATCAAATTACTGCTCGAACGTTTTGTTTGCAATAAATTTACGGACCATCAACCTGTGCTTGCTTGACCGGTGCAACCTGGACGTAATGATGGCAGGTTTCATTGCCGACAGGTATCATCCGGTTATGGCAGAACTTTATTGGCAGTAGTTCAGTTTCACAAGGGTCGATCGAATGCAACAACATGAAACCCATGGGAACACGGGTCGTCAGCTTGCGGGCGTGGAAAACTGCTACACAAAACGGGTAGCATATCGCTTTACTTGCCCGGGGAAAACAGGGAAACACACTCTGTTGGATTGGAAATTATTAAATTATTAATCGACAGTCAATAAACAAATGAAAACATGGAAATAAATGAAAGCACGCCCGTTGGGAGTTTTTGTTTTCACGAAACAATTTTCCAAGCAGTACCAAGAACCAAGCATCGTTGATGATAAATGAACAGTTAATAATCATATTTTATGATACAAAAATCACTTGGCACTTTTCCCGCAAATTGAATTCCGGTGCAGCTATAAAATTATTAAAATGGATAAATTATACGCATTAAAACTGCCAACAAGACTATCTTTTTGAGCGCTTAGTAAAAACAAAAAAACATTTGGAAGTGAGATCAAAAGTCACACATCATTTTAGGTTTATGCCTCAGAGTCCTCCTCGCTTCCGGAAATCACCAGCAAAGATCGTTCCGTAGATACTGTTTTGCAAATCCAATTTCACACTTTCTTACACAATAAATGTGTCTATTCGCACATTGTTTTGCACATGTGCGTGTGTCGAACCTCCGTTTTCCTTTCGTCGGTAGGAGCACCCAAGCCCCCGACGAAGAAGCACAAGACACAAAATCCTGGTAATAATTTACTTCCGCTCCGTCGAGCACCCGAACACAAACGCACAAGCGGCTTGTCCAGGGGAGAAAAAGGCTACCAAACGAGCGAAAGACGAGAGACGTACGGAAATAGTATAAATCAAAAAATTAAACAACCAGAAGTAATGCCCAAGTGTTTCTCGCCCGGAGCAGCAGATGGGGATGTCTGTCCCGGTCGCAGCGAAACCATTCGAACCGACCATCCGTTCGATCATGCACCATCTGGTGTGGGATGGGAACTTTGGGGTAGGGGTAGGGTGGTAATGCGACTAGCAGTCCTTCCGTCGGGTATACTGTACCCATCTCTCCGGTGTACGCGACGGAACCGTTTTCCCGGTGCGTATCGTCGCACGTCGACATGCTAGTCCTTGGAAGCCCTTCGTGCGCCGGAGATTTGCGTCTGCACGGAACGTCTAACCGACGGAAAAAGATGGACATAAAAATAAAAGCACACCCAGGCACTCGATGGAGAGCTTCGTGTGCCGGGCTTCTCAGGGTTTCAATTTAATGGTTCGCACGTATTACCGCCCACCCCCGCCGCCATTACCCTCGCATCCCTTGCCGTAACAATTGCGACTTTAGGCTGCAGATGGATGGATAATGTACTTCTTCGTTGGTAATTTTGCTTCGGCGGGGAGGCAACGCGGTGGGCCGCTGGAAGCAACGAATAAGGAAACAACTTTGTTACCTTCCTGCCCGGGACCGGGCATGCCCTCGTTAGCGACCGTTTGGCGACCGGTTTTTTTGCCGGGAAGGCGCAGTGTCTGCAAAACTATTCACGAACGGCGACGACTGGCTGACGAAACTGACGATAAATCTTTAACCCTTCAGCGCTATGTGTTGGAAAATGGAACTAAAATTATTTTGTTTTTGTAAATATCTACGTAGCATCTACATTAGTTTGTTGTTTGAAAATGTTAAACGAACAATATTTCACCCATGAAACAGTTTCTCTTATTGTTATCGTGATATAATTTTTGGATTTAAATTGATGTCGGTCTCATATCGGGTTTCATTGTATGGATAAAATTCCTCCTTGCACAGCCAACGCACAATTCATCGATGTTGCCATAAAAATAAAACCCGGAGGCAAACAATCCCGACACTGGCAAAAGGAAGGATTCCACAGTACCGTAGCTCGTATTTGTCCCTCAAGACCATTTTTCATGCAAACGGTTGAAGCCGAAGATGGCGTAGGCTACTTCCGTTTGCTTCTGGTCTTGCTTGCAAAATATTCGCAACGCAGCTGTCCCTCACCAGCGTTGTTACCGGATATTGGTATGGTTGGTGCAATGCTGATTGAAGATTCCTAAGGGAACATTAACGCCTCAACGGAAAGCGATATAAAGCCATACGGCATTAAATTGTAAGCAAAGTGAGTGAGCTTTTACTGCAAGAAACGTTCTTTTTCATCCAGCAATCAAGAAGAGAAGGAAGGCCAGTGTTGCGGCCAAGGGGAATCACATACGGAAGCTTGTTCTTTTCGGTGTCCCCTGACTGGGAACCGATGGGACATGTATGCATTGCAATGTAAAACAAAATTCTTGCATTCCAATGATTGCTCGAGCATGGAACAAGCACAAGACTTTCCCTTTGTATCTCTTCGAGGGACAAGCAGGCAACCAAAAGGAATAATATAATGTGTGTGCATCAAACAATCTCACTCAAGGAATGTCTTCCGATGTCAGAAAGCTACCAGCATGAGACAATTCCCCGGGGCGGAAAGTAACACTTCTTGGACCACCACTATCGGCGGAGGTGATGCGCGCAAATGGGTCGTAAATATTAACGCACGATTATCGTACGCCCCATTGAGAATTGTGCACATAAGTTGTGTGTAAATGTTCAATAATTCATCGTGCTAATTTTCACCCCGCATTGGACACTCTTGGGCAGGTTCTTGCGGACACTTGTGACTCGCCAATTCGAGGCGTTTTCCCTTTCCATCACGTACCGAAACGTCGGTACGGTAGCTGACCGTAATCTCTCATTAAATTTATAACTCAACCATGACCACACCAGCTCGACACAGTGCCACCACACGGTTCGCGGTCCGGTCGGCGAGGATCAAACCAACCACCACCAGGCGCCTCCATCGAACGCATGAACGACGGAGCTGCGCCAGCCGAGACGCGTTAACTCATAACTTTTGCCTCAATTACTTGCACTAAAGCGTGAACTTTGTTATTCACCACCGAAACGTTTCCTCGGTTCACTTTTGAGCAGTGCAATAATTACTTTTTTTCTCAAAGACAATATATTTTCTTCTCTTTTATACATAGTGGTCGAACCGTTTCAGTAAAAAAATATGACAGTTTGGATTTTTCTTCTTAGTTTTTCAGTTTTCAGATTCCCGAAAAACATCTTTTCGTAATGAGCCCAATAGAATCCTGACTATACACTTTAAAAAAGTAATAAATAGAACATTTACGCTTATTCTATGTTTAGTAAATCATCATTCAGTCCAAGTACAAACAATCCAAATGAAAATTGTATTTAAATGGAAAACTAAATTAAAAATAACCAGTTCGGAAGTCGTAAGGAAAATAAATGGCACAGGTGTTAAGAAAAAACAAACAGAAAAGAACCCTCCGTCATCGTTTTGTCCAAGTAAAGCATCCAATGGCAGGCAAATTGTAAAAAAATGGATAGAGAAAAATCATTTCAAAACCATTCATTGTGTATGTTTTCAACAAAAGTTTCAATAAAAGGTGAATGCAATCATTGTTTACCGTCGTGCGCTAGAAAAGACAAGATTTTAATGGAATTGAAAAAAAAACAACAAACTTAGGGAGTTCCCATCGTCAAAAACCATCATTCTGACAGACCTGTTGTGACACTGATGGACAACACAAGCTAATGAGAATTTTGCTGAATAATTAAAATGTTTTCTTTTCACACGCTCGTGTGGCTCATCCGCAGTACACTTTTATCCCTCTGATTGACATAAGAATAGCGAATCAATCCGATAGTGACCGTTCTCCCAACGCGTTCGTGACTCAAATCAAGCGGATAACGCTGCCAGCGGGCGGAAGACTGAAAATCAATTTGAGCGAGTTTGTGTTGCCGTCATATTGGTTTGATATAGAATGTATATGGAAGTAGAAATTGAATTTCAAACTCTATCATTTACGCACGAAGGACAGTGTTCCTGTCAAACCCGTCAAAAGAGGCCAAAACGAATGAAATTTATTTTTCGAGCGCTTTATAAACAAAGGAAAGTGGAGGGATTCTGAGATTTGAGTTTCATTTTATATTATTTGTTTTGTTTTTTTGCTAAATGGAGTGGTTCGACATTTTCCACGAAAAAGGTCAAATGTTTCGATAGGAATAAAAGCATAACACAATTTGCATAGAAATTAACTGCTCGCGGTGAGATGAACGCTTCGAGATAGGTAATTAAGAGTTTTTCGATTAATATTCATAAATCCGTAGAAACACGCACTGTATATTCGTATCTTTCATCCCACAAACATTATCACATCACAAAAAACCCAAAATAGGCCCAAATAAATCCAACTTGTGCTACAACCATATCAAGTAATTATTCATTACTCGAACCTATTGTAAACCCATCACGAGGTTACGACTGTATTGCCCAAAGCTTATTGCTACAATGGCAAGAGCATCAAATTATGTGCTTAGTACCCAAATATATATTTTTTCTTTTGTCAATACTCTAATATACCATGCTTCGAGAGCCCTTGACCCATCCTAAAATTAGGCTTAACCTTTTTTTTCTAATGCCCCTCTGCCCTAGATCCTTCCCCAGTGTGGCACGGGTGAATTGAAAGGCCTTTTCACCACATCAAAACAGGCGGAAAACTTGCGACCAACCAGCGTACCGGCAGTGGTCAATATAAGGAAAAAGGAAAGGAACAACCCGGCGTTAAAGATATGCGAAGAAAAACGACCCAAAAAGAACGAAACGAAGGGAAACCCTCATCAAGATCCATCGGCAATACAGTTCCACCACGCTTTGTTGGTCCGTGTGCTTGGCGGTTGTCACAATGAAGGCATTTACGTTATGTACATTTCCGCAACCACTTTCCCCGGCATTTTCTCACCAGCACATCCGAGAGGAAGTGCGCCTTTCGACCGAGCGACGGCCGACCGGTTTTTTTTTTCGTGTAACTCAATTTTGCCTACTTTCGGTTTCCTGTGGCGAACGTTATTTCCCGTTGGCACCTTCTTTTTGTTGTTGTTGTTGTTGTCATGTGTTCGCTTTTTTTGCTTCAACAAAAAACCAGAAACATCGCTAAGGACCACGATAAAAAGGTGTGCCGTGCGTACGAATTTTCCGCCTTTTAGGCATTTCGCAGTTTCCTTTTATTTGTTTCGGCCATGTCGTGTTGTTGGTTTTCTTATCTGCCATCTTTGTGGAAGGGAGCGAAAAACAAATGCTGAAAGCAAGGCCTTGCCCACTGATCCACCCTAGAATCTTCTTTCTGCGTATCTTTTAATGTTTTCCTATAAACTAACATCCGAGCGATGACAACGGGGATTTTTTTTTCTTTTCAACATAAAACTTTCAACTTGCTTGGTTTACATTGATTTTTTTTAAATGGATCATAATATAAGCAGCATTTCTTAAACGATTTAAGTTTCACCAGCCTTTAGTTGTGGAAAATTATCAACCCTATTCCCCGACGGTCCATAGGAGGAAACCATAAGAAGCCGGTTGAAAATGAAATGACTCGTCTGGCCATCTTTCCGCCCATCCCCAAGATGGACATTTTTCAGCCAACCGAAACTGATACGGAACTTTTCACTTAGCTTTCCATTTGGGTGGATGAGAAGATGCGCGCCCGTTTTTCTTCTTCCGCTCCCGCTCGCACCACTTCGACACGAGGCATGATTATGAAAGGACACGTCAACGAGCAACGGGGGATTGAGGAGATGAATGAAATCTCCAAAGGTACACTTTCGCCGCTTGGCAGCCGAGGAAGCGTGAGCGGAGTTGATAACAAAAAAAAGTACACGAACCGTTGTCAGTCGACGGAGAAAAGGACACCTTTCCCTCTCAGGACGATGCAAATGACATCACGATAAAGGACAGTAAATAATGACCAAATCGTCGTTTACCGGCGTATTCGTCGTCTTCCGTCGGCGTCGAGAGCATTCGTGGTGCAAAATGCGTGATTTGCTGAGTGGGTCATTTTACATCCCCGTGAAGGGGATGTGAATCTTTTTCCTGCCCTCTTTCTTTTTTTTTTACTTTACTGTAGGCTTCTCGAAAAGAGGCATCTCAATGTCGACGTTGTTTCTCCACTTGACTTCTACCCTCCGAGTGGTGTTGCTTCTATTAAATCCTTCGTGAAATGGGAGGGTTTCGTGGAATTTTAAATTCAGCGCCAGAGGGTACATTTGGGACACCGATAGTTCTACATCGTGCCACCAAGCGCTGGGCAGCGTTTTTTTGATTATTAATACAGCGTATGCCTTAGCTTACTTACAATAATGATTTCATTTGATTTTTATCATAGTTACGCATAATTCTAATAAGTTACTTATGGCATTAAATCAAAACAGTAATCTATAACCCCTCATAGTTAAACCGTTGGTTATGATGATGCGCAATAAAGCTATAATATACAATTTTCTAAAAATCCACTCCGATATCAGAAGAAAAACCAAACGATCGATGTACACCAAGGAGAACACAGCACATGAGAAGGCTTCACGAAAATTTGACAACCCAGAAGATTTTGAATACAGTACTAAAAAACGCTTCTTTGTCTGCAGCTGACATGATTCGGCAACATTCCAACCGAGCCAAACACGAATCGATGCCAAGCTGTTGTAATGGCGGTATCGTAACACGGCAACAATAGCAATATTAATATCAAAACCCGGTCGTACCTGCCAACCCGTCGTTTAACGTTTCGTTTTTGACAGGAATTGCGCCGGAGGACAAACATCCTCCCCGCCGTGTCCTGGGCTCGTTGTTGGGAGTGCCGCGCCCTGCAAGATTACACTCGGGGTCGGCGTTTCGATGGGCTGTCGGTTTAGCGAGGTTTAGTTTGCACCTGTATTTTCGACATCCAGCCCCGTGTTTTGATAACGTACTCGGGTTTTCGGAAGCTTTTCGGTAGCAGCGGCTCGGTAAAGCCCCAAACGATGTAGCATGAAACCATCAAATCCTCTTCGCGCACGGACGCGTTCCATTCCATTTCCATGCAAACGATTACACTTCATCTCCAGCGCGACGGAAGGATAATAGCACCGATGGGTTGCTAGTGTTTTTTTAAAAGGTCGGATGGAATTTTTGTGGTATTAGTTTCGTCTTTGTTTTTTTTTCTTCTCTTTTTAACGAACGGTTAAAACACATAGTCATTACAGCTTCAGGCATGTTTTGCTTGTGCGCTTACAGGGTAAACAGGGTCAGATCATTCAGAGCCTTTTACGGTGCCATGCGATACACGCACATTCGTATAAAATGTGGCTGTATGGCACATCAGTTGAACTACTTTCGGTGAGCAGAGAGAGAGAAAGAGAGAGAGAAAGTGACAAGCAGTCACATTCGTGTTTTTTTTCTAGACGTTAAAAATAAGTTAACATGTAATGTAATGCTCTACGTTTGTCTAATGGCTGGCGGAGGGGCGTAATGTTTTGCATAAAAAGCGCCGAAGCGCCATAACACTCGGTGGAAGGTGCGAATCGGAGGTGTTTACAACACCGAATGTGCTCCATAAAAGCTTCATGTTTTGGGCTCGCAAATGGTAAGCGTTTTATGAGCCGCTTCACGAGACGACGTTTGCGTTGATTTTTCCGCCGGGATTCGTGCGAGATGTGCCGGAGTGTATAGCAATAATAAATTACTGTATATCGGCTGGAATGGTTCCAGAACTTGGATATAATTATGCAAAGTAAACAATGCCATGCAATTTTATCCAATTAAAATAAAATTTGAAAACAGGAAAAACGACAACTGTTTTTAGGATAGGCAGTTGCATGTGATCCAAACACATGGATAATGAATATGCCAGGAATTGCCTTACAAAACTTCAGAGGAACTAGGCTGAATTTATGAACATCCATTCTACATAAAATTGGCAAACACAAATGTACCAGAACATGTAACTATTCAACACGTCTCATAGTGGCACGAAATTAAACCAAATGAAACTAGCTTCTATGTGTAATGTTTTCCCTTGTATTCCGCATGGCTGGAATATATTAACAGTAATGTTGCATGCATATGCTGCGACCCCAGCATACCATTACATATGCATGGTTATTCTGCCAAAAAACTTAACAGAAACGAAAAGAACGCATGCAACATCTGACACAAGATTCAATTTAAAAACTTTTGCAATATCCAGCTCATTTCCTAACTTGGCCCTTCCTTTTCTGATCAGCTTGTGTCGTTGTCAACTGCAATTCAGCTAAGGTTTAGCATACCATCAACTAACGGTACGTTTCGGATCGCTTCTTTACCACTTCGCGGTTACGAGGCTTACTGGTAAAACGGTACCACTACTTAAGACGGGATTTTCATTAATTAATCTTGCTAGCTTTGGATATTACAAAAGCTGAAACTTCAACCTCTTTAACAATTTAACTGCCAATGACGCACATAGACGGCGACAGACTATTCCGAACTTGCTACAAAACTGATACAGCATTACACTAACAACGTGGTAGGCGGTAATAGTTGATTAAAATTAGCCTTAAGGCTTAGTCTATTTATTATTGGTTAAAAAACAACGCACACTAACAACGTAGTAGGCGGTAATAGTTGTTTAAAATTAGCCTTAAGGCTTAGTCTATTTATTATTGGTTGAAAAACAAGTCATATAATTTGATTAATATAAAATAATTATTAAAAATTATTGAACTATGAAATGTTCTAAAACGCTTGGCAGTGTTGAGCAAAGAGCAGTGTACAATTGACGACTGTGACTCGTACTAGGAATGTATTAATTTTAAAATCAACGATAGGACAATCAAACACCTTTAGGGGGGTGAACATTTTGAATCTGAAACCACGTACTCATTTAAAACAATTTACATCCATTACTTTTCGCTCATCACGGCAACCGATTACTGTAGCTTTCACATGTTCCGCATCGAAACATTCGTAGGCATCGTGCTATAATCCAGCAACTCAAACTCGTCATTGAAATGTGACGGATTCTTGAGGCTTATTATGAACCCTTCATGGCATGAATGGGAGGAGCTGGCAAGCACATAATCCCGACCCTTGGATTGCAAACTACGCGGAAACGCACCACGAAATCGATGTAAATATTTTTACCAAAGCCACTGTCAATCATTCCGCATTTCGCGACGGGAAAGCCTGTCGGTTTTAAACTAACGAGGCCCCGTAACGCACCCCTTACACTGGCCCCGGTCTTACGCGAGAACTACGCCTGTTTGGAAAAAACACCATGGACCGCGACTCTCCACCCCCCTGCCGAAGGAAAAACCAAACACAAAAAACAAAGCAATACGGCAGACATGTTTACCCATTCTCGATCTCCATCCAAAGGCAAGAGCAAATATCGTACTTGATTATTGTTTATCGGTCATGTTTACATACTTCGTCGGGGGAGGGAACCGAGGGGCTGGATGAAAAAATCATGATGGGCGTCGGGCGGCGGCTGTCTGGAGCCGATTGAGCCAACTAGATTTGGCTATGTGTGTATTTCCCTTCGCAGACCGTGTAATGCACGATGATGCTACGTCGCAGATAAAATCATCGCAAGTGCATTCAATCCCGCCCCAAGCGCTTCACACGACTGCACGGTGGCTTTGGTACGCAATGCAAACATTTATCCTTTGCCGGGAAACCCTGTTTAGTATGTGAAGCATTAATTAATAATAGATATATTTTTAGAATAGAAAAATGTATTTTCTAATACTGAGATAGAACTATTAATATTGAATAATTAAGATTTATAACAAAATTATTGAAATGTGTGAAAGTTCATCTAATTATCCTTAGTTTGACAATCACTGAAGGTCCATTTAAACTAAAATAAACCAGTCTGAAAACAGCATCAGCTCAACAACCCCGACCGATACGAAGGGTGAAAACTCGGGATGTCTGATCCGAACGGTGGTGATGATTTGTGAAAGCTGATTACAACACGAAAATGACTGCGAAGGGTAGATTTTTATCGAACGCGACCCCCGAGGAAAACCTTCACCGGTTGCGATAAGCGTAATATGCCTGCTCGTGCGGTCACTACGGACAACTGGCATGCAGATGATGCCCTGGAACCCACACGATCCAGTCCTTCATCGACGAACGCAACGAGAGGAAATGTTTCAAGCCTCTTACTGGAAAATGTGTATGGTTGGAAAAACATTTACGTCGTTCGGACACACCGCTTCCAAAGGGCCGAGGATGCATGAGTGCAAAAATAAAATCCCCATTCCAACCGCCAGTTGTAAAACCACGTGGTGGCTTTGTTTCACATGACCGAACCCGGTTGAACGATTGCATCGGTATATATACGTAGTGTTCGGGAAGCATACCCGCAGTTGTATTCACCAAAAGAGCACGGTGAAAACGTTTGGTTGGGCGTCGACCACAGCCTTCGGAGTAAGTTGCAGACGAGCCTCGACGGACGTTAGAATAGCTGACCGGATACCAATTCGTCAGAAAGCGGAGATATTCATTTCGAAAACGATCAACTTTCACCTAGAACACCCGGTTTTGCGACGTGGAGCGAAAGTTCGCAAAACTGCACAACTCACTCACGGAGGCTTTTATTTTACCGGTTACCGATTCCCCTAGGGGTGTGGCAAAAAGTTTCCAGACTTTGCAACATAAATAGCAATAGCATAAATAGGCAAAGCAACTCATGTTAATTACGTTGGCTTCATAAAACTGTGATTGAAAAAGAAGCAGAAGCAGGTAATTAAATTTTACTCATCCGCCTCACTGCTAGGTTAGCAAAAGGTTGACAAAAACGAACAAGAAATGGAGTTTATTCATCACAAAAACCATAGGCCAGGCTCGCAGGAGGGAATTTTCCAAATCGAAAACCCATTTAAACTTCGACTGAAAACGTTTATACCATCCCACCATTGAATAAACGGTTCGATGAACATCGTTGAAACTTCTCAACTAACTGCAACTGTGCATGGCGCCCGTCGACGTGTTACAAATTCTTCATTCACTCACACGCTCGCTCGCTCGCTAACCCGTCCACCCGTCCCCTACCCGTGATGGTTCCGGCGACCGTCGAGCGCCCTGAAGCAGGACATGTTTTCCTGACGATCGACCGACCAGCCCAGCAGGCCCGGGTTAATCGGTCATGTTGTAACGATTATGGGCTGCGGTGGTTACTGTTACACCCGGCGAGCACGAGTTCCTCGCAAAACCGCAGCCCCGGAAGAGGCACGGGAAGCGGGCGAGCGTGTGAGTATTTGCAGTCCATCCCAGCGCCATCTGTCGTGACGATAAATTAGAACATTTATATCCCTTCGGCGAGGAGGGATTGGCTGAATTTATTGCTTCTTGCCGCTGTTCTCGATCAGCCTAGAGGTTTCCGATTCCGATTGGTTTGTGCCACTTCTTCGGGATGGTCACGTTTATGAGAGTATGGATTGTAATAAAGTCTTCATTCATCACAACTCTGAATTTATTTCAGAGGGTCATATTTCAGCAAGAAAATTTCCAACGAACTTTTGCCATAGACAATTTCTTGGAGCATGATTCAAATAACATGCAAATTGTTTAATAATTACAATCCAGACTTGTTCGGTATTTTCTCATTTGCGAGCAAAAAGTATCCAAGAGAAAGGAAATATTTCGTTGCGCGAAACACGACAAAGCAATTTCAAACTTAGAATACCGCAGCACGGATTAACCGGGCTGAAAACATTCCCAGTTCCGAACAGAATCCACTTGATAAATTAACTACTTCAAAGACCTCAGTATAAAGCAGCCGTTCTACAATCGGTACCCGGTGGCATCATTCTGGTGCTGGTAAAGTTAAAACTGTCTCGGACGATCGTCAGGACAAAGTTTTCTGCAAGCGCAACACCTTAACAAGCTCACTAACTCCTTCCCTGAAGTAGCACCACCAACCGGCGAGCGACTTGGACTGCTGGATTGTCCGCCGTGAACGGCTCGAAACGTTTTCATACACCCTCGGGCATCGGCGAAGCTGGAGAAGGGAGGTTGAGTTCCACCTTACCTGCAACAGAGAACGATGCAAAGATAAAACGTTAGTGAATGATGAGTTAGAAAAATGGGAGAAATTAATTATCGCAAGTCTGTGTGCCTGTGCAGGAAGGGAAGAGTTCGGAGAAAGGATGGGAGAAGTTCTTTTTCCAGGGGGTGCGACAATATATTGCAATGGAAAGTAATTAAATTTTTCAAAAATGAAATGTTGTTTGAGAACTGTTCTTGGTAAAATGTTTGTCCTTTGGTTAAAAAAAGAAGTAGATGATTCAGTATGAAACATTTACCAACACAGATGTTCCAGTGCGAATGCGATGATGAAGTTCCATAAATAATGTCGCTCACTGAAAAAAGATACTAAACTCATGCTTGCTTGCTGCTGCTTTTCCCATACATTCTTAGAAAAAGTGCCTCATTTTTACTTTCAACATAATGGTTAACAAGGCAATTTTCCAGCCTGATAATTTTTTTATAACGAGGTCCTTCCAACAACTCGTATACTTAACTCAAACCAGAAGCGAGCAGTCCTAAGTAAAGATTATTTTTATCATTTTATTTCCTCTAATCCCTCGCACCATCCCAGACGCACGCAAATGAGGTTGATTGCCAATTCCATCGTCTTCGGTAATCGATACGCTACTTAAAGCTCAACTCCTTCGCTCCACAGCATACACAATCGAACGATAGCGAACGGGCATCTTGGCAAGTCAGAGAGCACCGATGCACAGTGGAACGGGTCGCAAGGTTGGCAAACAGGCAAAATCGAAGTTTGCACTAATTAACACGAAAGTAACCACACGTCGTCTGACATCGTCTTCTGGGGCTGTGTTCACTGATGCACAAATCGATTTGTTCGTTAACATCGCTCGACGGTCGTAAGGGGCACTCTGCTAGGTGCCTCAATGATATGAGAAGCATAATCGGGGGCAAAAAAGGAGGATCGGTGTCGGAACATAATTCGATTAGAAAATTTTTCACTATCTGTCACCAGACCGGGACATGTTGCAAGGTAAAGTTCAGATAAGTTAACAATATTTCCATTAGGACAACCACCTTCCCACCACTAAAAGTGATCCATAAGGACTGGTTGAAGTTGAGAAAGAAAGAAAAGTGGTTAATTTTCAGTTTCACACTCTGTTTAACGTTAGTTGTTGGCCAGGGCAACGAATGCGAGGAAAGGTTCAAAGCAGGATCCAACACGAAGGAATATTGGTGTAATGTGTTGACATTAAGAAATTATAAAACATTTTTAAGGGTCAAATAGTTGGTTTAATAAGTAATGTTACATACAAATTATGAATTCAAGATGATTTGTAGGAACCAAAACGATTGTTTACAAAAAAAGCCAAATTAGAATACTCAACTTTCAAATCTTTTCATCGCATCTCCGTTTCATTTTAATAACATCGCTTCATGCTTCGTGGCATCAATTCCACGAATAATATCAACGCCCGTCTTTTTAACCGCTGCGAATCTTCACTTCACCCTTATAAACATTAGACCCGCGAAGGCTGTAGTTCTTGTTTTCCAATTGGTTACACACACCCTAACCCATGACAGGATAATTTATCGATATACCCGGGAAAACACGTGGTAGTTTCCCTGCGATCGATGGCTAACCTTCAATTACCCACGTGCGGTATTACTTGACCGGAACCATTTCAAATACCCTCCCCATTGGCTTCTTTCACTTTTTTTTCTAGCTCTCTCTTTTTACCGCAGTGAAATATCCTTTCGTAAAACAGGACCACTTTCATTTACTAGAGAAAAAAAAACCCACCCTTATCTCAAAATAGCACCCATCCTTGGTTAGGGGTTTTATCCTGCAGGGGTTGGGTGAAATTTAATTTCTTGATCAATTTCAATTTCGGGCAAACATGTGGAATTAAGGTCGACAAACTCGATAAGATGAACGTGTAGATAGACGGATCGGTGGGTGGGGGTAAGTCTCTGCTCTACAACCATCGAGGGATAGGCTTTACAAGGACATTAGGAGCTTTGCTGTAAGTGAGATTTTTTAACTGTTTATTTCGAACTAAGCGAATACAACTACTTGTTAACTTACTGTTTTCGCCAGGTTGATTAGATACGGAGAAATAATTTAATGTATTTTTTAACCGCTCTTTCGTTTCGAGTGTTACCCATTTGAAACATGCTTAATACAGCGACAAATCCATGAAGGATTTTTATTTTACTGAGTGAAATTCATATGAAATATTTTGCAGGACTAACTGGAACAACCGTCCAGTTTTCCAAGACTCATGATGATCAAGGTAAGGAGCAAACCTAAATCACCTAGAGTACCTCTAGTACCAGTGAAACGTAAAACAACGTCTGATACTCACTCCAACGTTGCCCTTACGAAGGATCGTTTGCATTTTAAACCCGACCCCGCCATCGACATAGACGAATGCCGGTCGGGTTGGAGTGATTCCCCGGACCTTTCTGGGCTTCACGACTCCTCATCACCCCTATGGATGAACGATCCAGAGACCTAAGTGTATTTCTGCGACCGGGTGTGTGTGGGTATATTTACCATTCAGCTTATCCGGCACAGTCGGGAGGAGTTGAAATATGCTGCGATATATTATCGCCGGCACCATGTACTATTTAAATTAAAGAATTTTTCATCCCCGGAAGCAGGGGATTAAGGGTTCGGTTCACAAACGAACAAGTGTCCTTTCGCTGCCCGTGCTGCATTTACATTTACGCGCCATTGTCCCTAATCCAGGGACCGAAAGGGATTGTGGGTATTTGGATGTAATTTTTACTCCTCATCAGCTCACATTTGAGCCGGTGGTGTGATATTCCGGAGCTGAAGGTTCGATTACAAAACGTGGCACTTGAAACTTTTACCACCAGCACGACCGAACGCAAACGTGTATCTGCAATACCGAAGCAATTAAGATGAAAACGATCCGTAAACGATTCCGAGGGCTAAAAACTGAACTGCAAACGTACACCACACGGATGGAGGATGGAAAAGTTGGAACATTAAGTACCTTGGCAAGCGTTTTTCGGGAGAATGAGGCCAGGAAATAGGAAGCCACCAAGTGTTCAGAACGTTCCTTAGTCAGTGAATCTTACGGCCGGCAAAATGGACGGGAAACTTCACTGAATCAGTGCGACCTTCCACAGACAATGTCCGAACAATGAGTTACTGAATTTTCCCACAACCACAAAGGTGGGCTCTGGCAAATGGCTCTGGTCTGAAGTTTCGTCCACTCGAAGAGTTCATCCTTGCGACTTGAGTCCATCCTCCTGGACTTCCCGATGCGTTGGGAATTTTACAGTCGAGCACCTTCACCCTCCGAATGCTTATGCCTGCGAGTCCTAGGGACAAGTATGTAACCCTCTCCAGACGTTTACGTGCGCCATCTACAATCCTCTTCCGAGTTCTATGTACATGCACGCACACACATATCCATACTAACACGCACTCATAATGCGCCAGCATCCGATGACTCGACACAGGCAACCCCTAAAATAACAATCAGCATCATTACGGCACCCTACCCGGTAGTACCGTTCCCGGGAGACGGCAATCGTTGTAGACGACGCAGCCTTCCGAAGGGTTGGCAAACATTGTTCGCCGTTTGACACAGCCCGATCTACAGCCGCGTACCTTTATGAACCACCGTGTGCTTCCCTACCTACCGTCAAAGGATGCCAGTTTGCCAATGCTGGAAGCTTGGAGTGCTTGCTCTTGCTCCTTGTGAAATGTTTGAGAGCCGAAAGGGGAACCACTTGGAACCATCGTGCCAAATAGGTACCCCCCGACGGTTTCTTCCACCCGAAATGGAATTACTGGCACGTTACGTTGCCGGTAGGCGTTGAGTCATCCACACGCATTTGGGGAACTGATTTCCAAGATCTCACTCCACCGGATATATCCACGGAGTACACGTGATGACAACGTTTCTACGCGCATGAAATCAGCGAATCGCAACCCACACGGTGCACAAAACGCTGGAAGTAATTTAATGTAAGCCACATCGAGGAGTGGGATCCACTGCAGCATCTCGAGCACAGAATGCCCCCAAACCGGAGCCCGTCGGATTCTCTATTGAATTAATAAATTTCTGCTTGACAAATTCTTCAAATTCTCACTGATTGAGAATAAATTACGTTTGGTCGATGCCAGCACAACGTCAGTGCGAACGGAACGGGGAGCAACGGGAAGTGTTCGCTTAATGTACTTCTTGAGCGTGTGTGTGGCAGCTTTTGGCAAATCATTCAAGTACTGAAAGGACTACTGAAGGCGGCAGGCAAACGAGGAGTGCCCAAATAATTCGGTAGTCAAGAGCGACTCCATATTATACGACAATATTTTCGCAGATGCCACACGTTAGCGTTCGTGGTTGTTGCTGTCGGGTTGCAGATTGGAGTTCGCGGGCTTCGCTGCGGAAATTTCAATCTCATTCCAAAGGGCGGAGACACGACGACCTGACGCCGTTTGGGCGAGAGATGGGCAAGGAAATTATTTCGATATCACCGGCATCGCTTGGGAAGCAAAGATTGTGATGATTTCATTTGGCGATTATCGCGTGGTACGGCTGGCCACGGATCGTCCTTCGCTTGCAAAGGTGAACGCGTTCAACGTGCGTCGGATTCGTTTATGTTGCCTGAAGAATAAATCCAGCAGGTTTAATCTGCCAGTGCGAAAAGCCCGCAGGTACTTCTTGCGTTGATGAGATCATTCCACGGTTCGATGATATTTTAAATAAATTACGGTCCCCCTCTTGACACACCTTGCGGATCAACGCTTAACCGTAGAATTCACATCCTGCACGCTAAATAGGTTTCACTTCCGAAAACCAGTATCAATTTCAACAGACTTTCACCGTTTGATGCCCTTTTAAACTCATCTAGATCAAACTCTAAAGAAACAAGTTCAGTAAATTATATTTGAAATAACCTCGTTTAACTTCATCCAAGTCACGTGTAAACACATTTGTGAGAATCATGACGACACAGTCGCAATCTGGTTTAGTATAAACCACTTAATTTTAACGCACGATAGAACGTACACGGAGTAGACAAGAACTTCAATCGATAGCCACCCTTGTGACATATCTAAATTTTAATCACAGCATAGCTTTGATAACCCCCGACTGGCAAAATTGCATTCATTTGAGAGTGCACAACACATACACACCATTTCCACATCCAACAAATACGCCAGAATGAACGCTTGAATTAGATTATCACAAACGAATGGACCCAAACGCCGCGGGACGCATCCAATATACATCTAAATTAGCTTTTTCTCTTACAAGATCGCGACCCGACCCGTCGAACGTGTCACGATGATGCTGATGATGATGAAGGCCCTACAAAGCAGGTGGGGAAATGCATTCCACGGGGTGAGGCAGAATTTCCTCGGGGATATGGTGGGAGGGTGAAAAGCCGGATACCACAGCCCATTGCAAGCCTCAACGCTGCACGTACGGGGAAATTAAATTGACTTTCACAAAGCTCCGCTAATCTTGATTGTGCGTATTTGAACCAACCAAGAATAGTTGAAATGGGGTTTGTTGTTCAGGACGGCGATAATGTTTTTTTTTTAAACCTGCAGCGTATCATTGGAACTTTACATGGATTAGAGATCTAAAATGTCGCTTGAATTTGCAAATAAACAAGCAAAACATTGTTTGTACAATAAGAATAACGAGAGCCATATTGAAATTGCATTTACAGGGATAAAGCTGAAATAAGTTATAGATAATTTTAGATAATGATTCTAAAATAAATAAAAAAAAGTGAAAAACGTTTCTAAGCAACAGATATGTTTGAATAGAAAAGAGTGGCTGCAATCTAAATTACCATCAAACAACTGCGTTTCCATCCTGTAACTAATACCATCACCACAGAACTCGTTAAGCATAATATTCAATTCCATAAAACATAAATCAATTCCATGCTAAGCCACGAAAACAGTATACAAAACATGAGATATTCATACGACAACATCCAGCCCGGGCGATAACAATCGGTCTAATGAAATCTAAAGAATAATCATTTCCATCAGCGGCAAGTGGATAATGTCGTCCCGAAAAAGTCACCCCTTTTCCATGCAACATGAAGGGGAGGGAAAAAAAATGGCAAAACCCCCCGTGGCAAAAACCTCGACACGCGGACGCCGACAATATGGTTTTCCCTGAAAAACCCTGCACGCCACGGGGCACACCGCCGGACTGGATGGAGAATTAACTTCAACCCGTCGGAAAAATCGCCCCTTAAGGACAATTCCACTGGGTACTCCGAATATGGCTCGGTGCGTAGTGCACAACCAACACAACCGTCACCGTCGGGAGGATGAAACGGGCACCGCTCGCTGTACGAATGGTTTGGATTTGATAAAGATTGTTCTCCGAGTTTTTTTTCGCCAGGGGTGAGCACGAGGGTACTTACGATTAGTGTTGTGTAGTGAGCAGATGAGCTACCTGAGCCGCTCTGCTCACCTCACTGAGCAGAGAGCTACCTCTCTGAAACAAAAACTGAGGTGGCTCACCAACTGAGCTTGCTCACCTACTGAGGTGGCTCACCTACTGAGGTGGCTCACCTACTGAGGTGGCTCACCTACTGAGGTGGCTCACCTACTGAGGTGGCTCACCTACTGGTGGCTCACCTACTGGTGGCCCATCAAACTCAGTTGTGCGGTGACTCAGTAAACTCAGTTGTGCTGGTGGCTCAGCAAACTCAATTGTGCAGTGGCTCATCAAACTCAATTGTACTGGTGGCTCTTTAAACTCATTTGTACCGGTGGCTCAGTAAACACAGTATGTTTTATGTCCATGAACCGACAATTGAGTAACATTGTAAAACTGATGGTTAGATGGTCAAACATGTTCGTTTAATGCGGTTGGTAACACGTTAACCGCCATGTCAGTCCCTGGGGACTGACCGTTTCCGTTGGGTGAAGTTTTCGTTCACGCCACGTAGGTCCCTTGGGACTGACAAATCTATAAGTCGTGGCGGTCGATCAGTGTCGGTCCGCCAGTGTCGGTCTTAGGCAAAGTTGAAGGGTAAGACTTTCCCCTTCGTGTCCTCCTTCTTGTCTCTCCTTAGTTTTTGCAGGCCGTTTGCTCTGAGCGAGGCGCGGATATCGCGGCGCGTTTGGGTTATGTTTCTTTTATTTTTATTCTCTTTGTCGCACTTGTACGGATTGCATGCGCGTATGTGTGATTGTGCATGGGTCTATTGGACCCGCTAGTTTTTTTGGGTTATGTTTTTTTTTGTTTTTATTCTCTTCGTCGCACTGGTACGCATTGCGTGCGCGTATGTGTGATTGTTTACGGGTTTATTGGAACGTTTGTACCAGCTTTGTTTCTATAAACTGCGGTTACTTTTTCGTCTCGTTTGCGTTTGAAGCTTATTCGTGTTATTGCTATTTTTTAATATATTTGTGCAGCAGAAGCATGTAGCGGAAAGCATGACAGTAAAAATAAGGATGTTTTATATTAATGATTTGGCTCTAATTAACGTCGCTACACATCTGTACGGATTTTTACGAAAAATAATCAATAAGGTCCGAGGCATGTAAAATTACACTGGGCCCAAAGTTAATCCGGACGCTCAAAAATGAGCATGCGTCCGACTTTGTGCTCGATTTTAGAGTACTTAGAACTGATAATAATGATGTTTGTTCATTGCATCTTCTTGGTGCACCTTGCTACGAAGTACGTGCAAAAAAAGGTTTAAAAAATCCTCCAAAAGCGGCACTATAAACAATAGAGTGGAAAAGGTCAGAATGTTGACGGCCAAACGTAAAGTCGGATAGTTTGATTTCATCGTATTTTTGTTAGCTAAAGTGGTATGTAAGTAAGGTTCCGTTCATGATATTTGTTATCATCGATTCAGACAACTCTTGCGCATCGTTAGAAGCTTCCGGATGATTCGATTTCGATTATTGAAGTTTTCGTTGAAATATGCGTCACACAACTTTGCTGGAACGAAAAATCATCATTTATCTATCATAACGAATCTATCATAACTATCATGGAAAAAGTTTTCAAACACATGGAATTAGCCTTACATTAGCAAACTATCAGTTTTAGACATCATTAAATAGTATAAAACTTCAAAAAGTATCGCAAAATCTCCGAAGAACTGCTCTTTTTTTGTGCTGCTAATCTGATCCAATCAAAAACAACAACTTTTACACAACAAATTCAATTGAAGGAGAAAAAACCTACATTCCGAATTACAAACAATTCCATTCACAAGCAGATCAAATCAACAAGCAAGCAAGTCGACAAAATGCTGAAAGACAACATTGTAGAACATTCTGTCTCAGTATACAACTCACCAATTCTTAAGGTACCGAAGAAATCAGATGAAGGAAACAAAAAATTGAAATAAGTTGTAGATTTTCGACAGTTAAACAAGAAAATCGTGATTGACAAATTTCCATTATGAAGGCTTAACAGAATTTTAGATCAATTAGGAAGAGCCAAGTACTTCAGTATTTTAGACTTTATGTCAGGCTTCCATCACATCTCTCTCGACAAAGACTCGCGAAGATATACAGCGTTCTCAACTCCTTCAGGCTATTACCAATTCACAAGAATGCCATTTGGACGAAACATTAGCCCCAACAGCTTCCAAAGAATGATGGCAATACCCATGGCCGGGTTGACACCTGAACTCGTATTTGTATATATAGACGATATAATTGTTAATGGATGCAGTGCACAGCATCATATCAGTAACCTAGTATTTTGTAGATTAAGAAAATATAATCTTAAACTTAACCCCAGTAAATGTAAATTTTTCAAATCAGTCGTAACTAATTTAGGGCATAAGATAACAGATAAAGGTGTTTTTCCTGACGAATTGAAATTCGATTAAGTAAAGAATTTCCCAACACCTACAAACGGAAACGAAATCGGACGCATGCTCATTTTTGAGCGTCCGGATTAACTTTGGGCCCAGTGTAATTTTACATGCCACGGACCTTATTGATTATTTTTCGTAAAAATCCGTACAGATGTGTAGCGACGTTAATTAGAGCCAAATCATTAATATAAAACATCCTTATTTTTACTGTCATGCTTTCCGCTACATGCTTCTGCTGCACAAATATATTAAAAAATAGCAATAACACGAATAAGCTTCAAACGCAAACGAGACGAAAAAGTAACCGCAGTTTATAGAAACAAAGCTGGTACAAACGTTCCAATAAACCCGTAAACAATCACACATACGCGCACGCAATGCGTACCAGTGCGACGAAGAGAATAAAAACAAAAAAAAACATAACCCAAAAAAACTAGCGGGTCCAATAGACCCATGCACAATCACACATACGCGCATGCAATCCGTACAAGTGCGACAAAGAGAATAAAAATAAAAGAAACATAACCCAAACGCGCCGCGATATCCGCGCCTCGCTCAGAGCAAACGGCCTGCAAAAACTAAGGAGAGACAAGAAGGAGGACACGAAGGGGAAAGTCTTACCCTTCAACTTTGCCTAAGACCGACACTGGCGGACCGACACTGGCGGACCGACACTGGCGGACCGACACTGGCGGACCGACACTGGCGGACCGACACTGGCGGACCGACACTGGCGGACCGACACTGGCGGACCGACACTGGCGGACCGACACTGGCGGACCGACACTGGCGGACCGACACTGGCGGACCGACACTGGCGGACCGACACTGGCGGACCGACACTGGCGGACCGACACTGGCGGACCGACACTGGCGGGCCGACACTGATCGACCGCCACGACTCATAGATTTGTCAGTCCCAAGGAACCTACGTGGCGTGAACGAAAACTTCACCCAACGGAAACGGTCAGTCCCCAGGGACTGACATGGCGGTTAACGTGTTAAAAACCGCATTAAACGAACATGTTTGACCATCTAACTTATCAGTTTTACAATGTTACTCAATTGTCGGTTCATGGACATAAAACATACTGTGTTTACTGAGCCACCGGTACAAATGAGTTTGAAGAGCCACCAGTACAATTGAGTTTGATGAGCCACCGCACAATTGAGTTTGCTGAGCCACCAGCACAACTGAGTTTACTGAGCCACCGCACAACTGAGTTTGATGAGCCACCAGTAGGTGAGCCACCTCAGTAGGTGAGCCACCTCAGTAGGTGAGCCACCTCAGTTGGTGAGCCACCTCAGTAACAACAGCTCAGCTCAGTAGCAAGCTGAGCAGCTGAGCTAGGTGGCTCGCTCTGCTCATCTAATTGAGCGAGCAGGCTCTGCTCTGCTCAATGAAAAGAGCTACTTGACACAACACTACTTACGATCATCAACACCGTGCCAAAAGCGAACACATGCCACACCGACCATCCAGAACGGGCGCGTGTTACCAAGCCAGGGCATAAGGGGGCACACCGGGAATGCCGAATGTGGCATGTGGAATTATGAAAAACTTTGCAGCTTTCGTTTCGCACCCCCACCCCTATTTCGGATCCCGATTTTTCCAGCCAAAAGAATCGATATTGTCTCCCCCCTCTCCCCCTGAACTGTACAACGACGCGCACATTATCGAATTGGCATCGGTAGAACGCAGCGGTTCGCGCTTAGGGATTATGGAAGGACGGATTAACTTTTTGGACGGAATTACTTTGTTTGCGACGTCGCTGCGGGCCAAATGCATGAAGCCACGGTTGAACGGGAAAAAAAGACCAAATAGTGTCAAACAAGGGAGAAGGGAAAAAGGGGATGATGGAAAACAAATAAATGACTAAAGGGAGAGAAAAGAATGGAACAGTATAGAGCGACTGAAAGATGCACAGATCGATTTGATCGATGCATTTCTGCTGCTCATCGGTTTTCTTCGACCCCCGGGGGAGTGACTCCTACCCTCCTGACTTCCTTTGGGAAAGGAAAAAGGACAAACTGATCAGCATAAAACTGGCCGCGGGAGGAAACACCCCCCCCCCCCACCCCTCCTCTCTATCTCTCCCCATGCCGTGCCGAAAAACTACAACGGAGCTGAGGAAAAGTTCTGCAACTGTGTAACAGATGAACTGCCCGAAGGTGCAGACGAACGCGATGCAGACGGTGATTGAAAACGAAAAGTGCGATGATGCCCGTCAAATATCCCCGAGCGTCTCAGGGTGTGTTTCCGAAGGGAAGCTCTAGGAAAAGTGAGGAAATCACTACACTGACGCGCGATGCAGCAGATGAGGCGGGCAAAACGGGTAGAAAGTTCAAAAGTACGCTTAATATCCGCTCGGAGCGCCGGGCACACAAAGCGGTTGCGATTGCCAATGTTTTCGAGACGATAAGCAAGAAGAAAAGGCAACTCCCTTAAGCTCTTAAGGTCCTTTGGTTATCGATACTGTTGGGGGGTGTTTTTCTTTGCTTTTCGTGCTATTTTGATGCGCAACTACTTTGAATACTTTGTCGGGAGTGATTGCAGAAAGCTTGAAACAATGGAAATAAAAAGGGTATGATTAAGCAACTTTTTCATTGTAATTGCAAACGCAATGTACAATAAAACAAGGAAAAGTATAACATTAATGAAGAATGCGCGTTTCTCGTAGTCGAGTATAAAAAATTAATTTAAAAAGTTAGTTTAATTTTAAAAATATAATTTAGTAGATAGATGAATTTAAACGGGTGTTTTAAATAACCAACCTCTAACTCTGAAAATACTCTTCTTTACCTCTTATTAGAAGTTGATGAATATGATTGAATATTCATCTCACCTTGACTGATGTATGCTTTCAAGGGAGTTTAAGGTTGGCATAAACAGAATATCCAGTTTTTTTTCTTCACATCTCGCCTCTTTCTCACATTTATCGTTCTCGAACGTGCCAAATCATTTAGGCGAATATGTTGGAGGTGCTCGTAAAACTCGTTAAAATATTGCCTTCATCAAATCGACCGATCGCAATCGCCCAAGCGACGCCAACGGGAAGGAGTTCTCGCTCGCACTTAGGCACATTTCTTTTCTTCCCTTCCCTTCGCGCCATTTCTCGAGCCCACCATTGCTTGTGCGAATGTGTTCAAGTGTGAGATCGTAATCATAACGCACATAAAACTCATCAGATAAATTGCTTTTCGCTGCACGGAACGCCTTGTGGAGGAAGTGTTTCTGACAAGGAAGCAAGGCGAACTTAATATTCCCGCCGGTTTCATCGATGCAGGGTCAATGTTGTTGTAAATATGAATGAAAATCGAACACAAAACTAGACCATCATTGAGCAAAACGAGCGTTTAACATAATCACCGGCGGGTTAATCGAAAGCAAAAAAAAAAAATTTAAAAAACAACCAGTAACAAACTGCGGTTCTACTTCCCTCAAAAGCATTCTTTTCCCAATACAGCATCCAATATTGACCACAAAATAGAGTATCCATTCGATCAACCTAACCAAAGCGATAGGCATTTAACACTCCGTTTACACCGCGCTGCAAACCTTCCCTTTCTATAAAGTAATCCTCAAATGGCGTGTAAATACCGATCGATACCGTTCCGCTCGATTTGAAAAGTTTTATTATTAGAAAAGTGCTGTTCCCCGAGCCGTGCGCTGAACGAAGTACAATTGTCCAACGGCCGTACTTTGCCGGTGCCCCGGATTTGGAAATGTTGGGGCATAAATATGCCACCGTATCAACACACCGCTACCATTGATCCTTCTCGTCTTCCTTTGCCGAGGACCGATTCGAACCGATGGACACACCTAACTGTGCAAGAGGATAAAGCGCTCCATCGACCACGAGCCACCGTGTTTGTGAGTGTGTGTGTGTTTGGATATTTGTGGCATCGTCTTTCGTCCCCACCTACACACCCACATATGCAATCATCGTGTCCTTTGTGTATTGCTGGTAACTTTCGCTCCCTTTCGACCACACACGAGTGCGAGAGAGTGTACGAATAAAGTGGAAAAAAAGCCACGGAACATAATTTTCCACCAATAACCACCAAACCAGAAGCTGATAGCCGTCCGTTGAGCTGCCGTTGAGTCGGAAAATTGAATGTGGGAAAGGGTGGCACAAAACGAAGCTGTTTATTGGGCATTCAATGCATCTCCTGCGTTAATGTGGCATCACGAGCATATTTCCCTATCAATAACACCCGGTCAACGAGGGTGTAAGTACGAACAATTTATTTTTTAAATGCACCAGAGAACGTTTAAGAGATCCTAACGTCCATGATAAAAATCACAAGATGTATGAGCCAACTTCTTGTAGTTTTTTTTTTAATATTTACTATACGCAACATCACAACCATTTTAAAGAGCATAAGTGACGAAAAATAAGTAAATGAAGATGTATTTCTAATTAGCAACTCCTGAAATGTCATAAATCATACAACCATCAAAATTACCAATCATAAACAATTCCTTAAAATTTATAGCAAGTGATCAAACACATATAATGACAAAAGAGGCAGAAAATGCCTCCGCGGCGAATAGCAAGATCTGAATTTCACGGTCTGCTCCTTCGAGAGATTGGAGCTATATATAAAATTTGTTGGTGTTGGAAGAAAACGTACTCGCTTCAACTTTCACCTTACGATTCTAATAAACAAGCATCGATTTCCCTTACGGCTTTCGGGCAGGTCGTAAAACCAACACGCCAGTGTCACGAGTTCATCAGGAACCTAGAGCCTCTCCACCGGATTTCCCCAACGCCGTCCCACTTCGCCAGGGTCCATCCGCGTATGACACAGATTTCATCGACCAAACAGCTACTTGGGAAAACTGGCGCACGAACGAACGTGAACACATGCTAAAAACCGGCAAGCAGGGCGGGTGGGTTTATGAGCAACAAATGCATTTGCGGGGTTGGGAAGGGCACGAAACCCGAAAGGACACGCAGCCGAGGTCTCACCAGGCAGCATACGGCGCAACATCTTCATAAATCTCGGCGCGACTCACTCGGGCGGATTTTTATTGCTCCACAAATTCACACATAAATCAAATTCGTTACAACTGTGCTGCAGTGCCGTCGGTACGATATTGGAACTTTACGAATTAGGCGATCTTTTTTTCATTTTAGGGGCATCCTCTAGTTGGTTTGATTAGGGCACGAACTCTGGGAAGCAGTTCTCGGCCTTAGGCGTTCACGCGCTCGCAGGAGGCTGATGAAACCGAAATCAATCATTTCCGAAAACCCATCCCGTGCTCAAGTGCCATTCGGTCGTGGCATTTACTCGTGCTAGGAACAGACGTGTGGTACGCTCGCTCGAAAGAAAGGCATCTCCTCTAGCGCGGACCTTCGGCGGTGCTTTTCCTTGGCCTTCGGGGCGCACGTCGCCGGCGATGCACTCGCGTCCAAATTGGCCATAGACACACGGACAAACCCGTTGGCGGGCGCGAGTCGTTCGATTTCGTATTTTGACAACGAGGTGAAGATTTATTTTCAACCATTTATCACCTTTGCCGAAGTGGCACTTTTTCCTGGCTCAATTTCGGGAGTTTATTTTTCCTTCCAATACCCGTGAGAGGGGCTTTGAAAAGTGTGTGCTTTTTATACTTTTTTTCGTGCAAATGTGAAATATTGAATGAATGCTTCCTTCGGGGGCAACAGATGGTTCGAAATTTCCATTTGCCTTCTTACAGGAGTATAAAGATAGAACTAAGTTGTTCGATGTGCTACATTTGGATTTTCCCGCACGGTACGTTTCATGCCATGGAACTTTGGAGCGCACTTCTTCGCATTAGAATGTAGACATTCAAAAACAGTGTAAATATCCCCCCATCTTTCCTCAGAAGAAGATAGTGGTCCCTGCATTTATCACCTGGCGAACATCGTTAGCAACCCTTGGAAACTCACCTGCGAAGAAGAGAACCAAACAGAGAAAAATTAGAACACGGGCGACGGTCATCTTCCGGTGGCGGTTTAGTCCTATCTACGTAGGAAAGAAACCATCACAAAGTAAGCCCACCAAACGACAGACACCGATTCTCACGTTTCCCACCGGCTCAAAGACTAACCTGGCGGAAAATGTTCGGAAGCGTGGTGTTTCCGTGAACGAAAGGAAAAGTAACAATGAGCAGCATTTTCGGTGCGGGCGCTACTTAAGTTATGAGCAAACGTTTCATTTGCACCCCCAGAGGATCAATAAAATGTGGACACAACGTCTACACGCTACGGGTACGGACTGAGGACCGAAGTTTTCCCGCTCGCCAGATTACCGCCGCGGCCGAAAGCAAACATCTTCTGCCGCCTGCGTTTGCGTTTTCCGGAAGGAGATGAGAAGTATGCAAATAACAAACATTTCATTTTTTCCCGCATGAGCGTCTTCATTTCCGAGGCCGGAATGATGGGATCTTGTTTAAAGAATCTAAAAATAAAAACATGAGCACACGGAGTGCAAGACGGTCATAAGAACATTCTGCCGTGTAATTTGACCATATTTTACGGACGATTCTTTTCTTGTGGCAATGTTAGATCTATTTAAGCATTTTAATGCAGTATTGTTACGTCACTCAAACTTTTAATGTTTTGATTCTCCTGCAAAGCCGTGTTCGTATCCAGTAATCAAACAAAAAGTATCCACCAACAATGCAGCATAAATGTTGTAGGAAATTATGAACTAGCGTTAAAACTGACACTGGAAAGATGATTGCTCCACCGCGAAGTACTTACAGTTTCAAGTTGAATAAGAATGTAAACTTTGATAGCAATTCCCTATTGGACTTTTCCCACAAACCCACACCAGCCGAAACAATAGGAAAATAAAAATGTCTTCACACTCGCGAGTGCAGGCATTCGAAACCCAACTTGGGCATGACGCGATGCCTCGGATGGAGATATCATATTCATCGAAATCAGCGCTTTCTTTACCCGGTTTTCGTTACGGTCTAGCGAAAAGCCGGAATTCCAGCCATTTATGTTAGAAAAATAAAGCCTTTTCCGTAAAAGCACTATTATAATGTTTTTGTTGTGCTCGCCAGGGTGGCTGTCCCGAACGTTTTATCTGCAACTTCCTTTTTCCCCCCTTTTGAGAATCGTTATCTTGGGCGACAGACAAAAAAATCATCGGAAAACTTATGATGCGATAAAAACTACATCGTCCACGAAAAAATTTCTCAATAATAAAATATACGGTTCGGGCGTGTGCGGCTGACAATTATGTGGTGCTTTCTTTCCAAGGGTCGTGCCGATGCCGATGGGGGAAGGAAGTCAAAAAGTCGCTCTTCTGGAAGTGCCCTATCATGGAGCTGTCTGCCATTAACCCCCGATCCCTTCGCGACTGTCGATGCTGGTGATCAACAACGATAATGTCTTCATCCATGAAGTGGAGAGAAAGACAGGGACGGGACATGCACAACATTGGCCTGCGAAGTCGATGGAAAGTTGCCCCGAAACCAATAGAACCATATCGAACCCTAGATGACTCTAACCATTGATATCTTTCTCATGGAATGCCGTCGGAAGAAAACGGCACGCGATGGGTTTTCGAACAGACAACAAGGTATGTGAGCCCGGGAAGCAGCAACCAACGAAATACGGTGAGCAGAAGTGCATATTCGGTGACGCAGCCGACGACGGCATCCGAGATAGCGCCCTGCGGACGGTGGCATTTGTATGCAAATGAGTGAATAAATGCAACCAAGCAGGCAGCGGGCGGTGAAAACAAACCAACGCATCCCCCGGCCCGCCCCACCCGACAGTTTTTCCGTGCAACATCCGCCACACGAGGACCGCCCGTTTGCGCCGAAGAGTGGAGTCAAATAAAAGTATCAAATAAATAAATTAAACACTCGCGCGGCCCGCGATGCGCAGCGGAAGCCCCTACCGGAGACGCCGAATTATGACAATTTTAAAAGCAAATAATTGTTTTTCGACATCATTAATTTCGTAGGTGCCCCAAAGGGGGGAGGAGCCTGTCTGGACGGCCGGGAAAGTGCTGTGATCATTCACTTTCGACCATTTTATTTACTTCCAGACCTGATGATGAGCCCCGAAGGGAAAGGCTTTGTGTTGTGTCGATGAAAAAGAGTCGGGTTTTCATTATGCAGTATTTTTCGAACCAATGAGAAAAGATTCACTGAACATTATTGTGGAGCAAATGTGCGCGCATGTAGAAGCATCAAACTAAAATACAATATTGGTGATGAACACATTGTTTCAGACACATAAAACAAAAATCCTTATATTGATTTCAAAACTAGTAAGTAAAAAGTAAAACAACACTTAAACTTGTACGAAAATGACACGGTGTGTACACTATGCGAATTAGAAACACTTTAACCGAAGTAAATAATTTACCAAAGAATGTAGCAACCATCGTTGCAAACATCAAGAAGCAACAGTGTGACGAAGGAAATAGTTCTGGAAACGTTTCGTCGATCAAGATCAGTCAACCTGAACAGGATAACTTTACAAAACCGATCGAAGACCATCCCGCACCGATGGAAGCTTCTGTAAAAGTTCAAACCCATCGAGGCAGATGAGAAACAACCGAACCGGGAGTGCCCGGGCCTGGTTCGATCGAGCGGAAAAAGTTTCCTATCTAACCAACTTTCCTCGACTCGACTCTCAGCAGTCCATCTGCACCACCGTACCCGACGATCTCTGGAGCAACGAGGTTGGAACCGTTACCCATACCGAACCGATAATTAGTCATCCATTACAAATTGTTTTGCAAATGCTTACACCAACGCTCTACCACTCAGGGAGAATATCCATCGGAAGAACCTTTGGTTGACATCCAATCAGTTCGATAGGCTACAGTAACCTTCGTAGAAATCTAACTGTGTCCTCAAGCGTTCAGGCCAATCCCAGAAACCAAAGACCGAACGCTTGCAGAACCTCTGATAAACACACTCCAATTCGCCATCTCGTTTGGCATCGTTACGCTTGGCCTCGCAGACGGTATCTGTCATTGCGGTTTGAGTTTTGTTTCGGCTTTGTTAGAACATTCACATTCGGAGCATCCCGGCGCAATAGGTCCATCGAGATAGAACGTACCCCCAATGGGAAACATGTGGGGAAGTACTTAATTAAAGAAAATAAGCCCAAACGAGAGTAGCACTTCCGGGGTTTGGGACATCTTGTACCCTATAATTGGGTGAGAACAATAGCTATTCTTAAACGGGTGTTCAGAACTGATTGAAACAGAAATTGACGGGGACCACGGCCCACATCCAATGTTCCGTCTAGACTCTGTGGTCACTCAGTGTAGGGTTGCAACTTTTACCTTGAACTACATCGCATTTTGGGAATCCCCCTACAAGTATAGCTGGTCACTTGCCTAACATGATGGATGAGCTTGCTGGAGAGTCAGCGAACGATTAGCAGACTGCATGACACCAGTCATCTACATGACTGTCTAGATTGGTAGTCCACCGAAACATGACACCATGGCGATAAGGAAACATGAAACCCCATTATTTCATTACTTGTCGGGCAAATTGGTGTTTCCCAAAAGTACTCAACATCGTTAAGATTGTGAAAATCAGTAATCTCTACAAAGTACTTTTATAAAATACAGTTTCAGAAGAACATCTTTGTTGGTCTTTTGCATTTTTCCGGTCGAATCTATAATGGTTAACACTTCGTACGATCTTCCAAAGGATGCACATATCTCGTATGAGTTATGGTTAATCGAAACCACGTGCGCGCTGGTAAGACCTGTCGATGTCTGCAAGCTTCCAAGAATATCACGTCCAGGTCTTGCCGGGGCACCCAACTGAAACACGATCCGCACAGCAAACCCACACACCCAACTCGGATCACCGTAAAGTGACGGATCAACCGTTAATGTGTTCGAAGTTAGCGGTTTGCAGAGGCCCTTTCGGATTAACGGTTAAGGCAAAATAAAACGTATTAAAAATCCATCCGCCTCTGACCTGTCCTCGGGCTCGGGCAGGAGTAACCAACCCCTCTCGGTAACTTCACACGTCTCGAGTGCATTTTATGGCGCACTGTAAATAACCGAACGCGAGTCGAAGAGATTCTCCGAAGGAAACCCAATACGCGAACCGCCCGGATTGGTTGCCAGCGTACGGGGAATTCTTCGACGGAGGGACACCTTACGCCACCGGCTTCGGTTTAACGGATTCTTGAATGCCCTGCGTGCGAGCTGCTGATGTTGATCAGTCTGTTTTTTAGAATACATTTATTTTTCCCTAAGATATATTAGTTTAATTCAACTTCTTCACCGACCGTGCGAAACCGTGTACGTAGAAAAAGGAAATGAGGAACAGAAATGGTATGCAAATACAAATGGCCGTATTACCACAAATTGTGCTTACGTCAAGTGAAAAATTTGCGCCACTTCATTTTAATTAAAACCAAGACGTACAAAAACTAAAAGCGCTCCCCAAAAATTCATTGTCTAATTTCGGGAAGCATTTCCCATATTAATTTTTGCTATCACTATTTAAAGCATTCAGAGCGAACGAGAAACCATCTCGAGGGACTCGAGGGATGGAAAGAAAACCGAGCGAAGCAAAACAATCGAGCACTGCAGTTGCAATGTGCAACCCCGAAAAACAAGGATGGAGACAACAAAAAAAGCACGCTAAGAGGTGTGCAACCGAAAGTGCGCTGGCACGCATATGCACTTTGTTAAACAGTTGTCAGCTGTCAGAGGGTTGGAAAACGGTGAGGGCTGTTATTTTTTTTGTTGGGGTGAAAACATTGCTGCTGCTGCTGCTGCTGCATAAATGCATGTGCATCAAATGCAAGGATGATCTGGATGGTTTTTGGGCAGACCGGTGAAAAAGAAGGATCGGATGAAAGGGAGGTAAAAATTAAAACACATCCTGGAACACCGCGAGGCGAGAGGCGAGGCGAGAAATATGCTGCTATGGTTTGTTGTTCTTTCTTCATTCGCTCCACACATCGACTCGATCGAGCACACGCCACGCACACACACACATAGCGTATCTCTGGACCAAACCAAAAACGAAGAGAAAAGCATATTCTGGATCAAAACCCAAAAGAACAACATTCGAGACTGAAGTGACGATGGGTGGAAAAGGCAGGACGCGCGGAGGGAATATTTCGTGAGTTTCGGGATCGGGAAATTCTCGTTCCAAAAACCAACCATCACATGTGTGCATCGGTAGTACAACGTCCCGGTAGGGAAAGAGAATTGAAGCTGATGGTCGATGAGGGAGGAAAAAACATGCTAAAACACGGCTTATGATAATCTGCTTGCCACTCGTTCGAGCATGCACGCGACTGACCACCGTCGTCAGATGGGAATGTGGTGGTAAGGCATGAAAAATTGTTAGATAGTTCGCCGGGTGATGGCGATCAAAACCGTTTGCCGGTCGTTATTCTTTCGCCACTTTGCCGGAACGATTTTATGCCCATGAGGTGACGGGATGGTTACGGTCTTGGCCTCACGGTGGGAACGTGGGGGGAAAGGGACAGTGAGGAAGCCGCAACCTAGCACCGAAACGCAGCTGTCCGGGGGGTTTGCTCCGACCGAACGCTGTCGTTTGTAAGAACAGCTGCGCGGCGCTTAGGTTTATGCCAAAAGTTGATCACTAAATGCAAGCGTTGCATGTGTTGCCCTCAATCTGCACCAAACAACGCTTCCAACGGGGGGTGTGTAGTGCATATGACGAATTAGTCTTCCGAAAGCATACCAATCAGCTTGACACGCATAAACCCCACCCGACAACAGCTCGTACCGCACGCTTCTCGCCGGAACGCAATCGGCGGTACTTTGATTAATTGAATCATCGTTCACTTCGCGTTTATAGTTTAAACTGGGACCACCCAAACATTACACAAACACCATCACCGGGCCCAACACGGCCCTGTTATGCTAGAGCAGAAAGGGAGCTTCATTTTAAAGTGGGAAAATAAACCCCACAACATGTCTTTGGAGGCGATGCAGAGAGAATTCGATAAAAATTCAAACCACATTCAACCGCCACCAAACATACCACCGGAAACCGGAGGAACTAGAAGCGCTTAGGCCTCCCCTTTCTCCCCCTTCAACACCCACGTGTCCGAGGAGCCATTAGGAGCGACTATAACAAATTTGATTTAAGACAACGACCAAAGCATTCCACATTAGAAGCACATAAATTTCGGACTTTTCCCCGGAATCCGTGCCGCGACCGGCAGTCGTGACCATTATTCTCACCGGAACTGCACGTTCCCAGGCACGCCAAAGAAAAGCTCCGGAAGACCGGAATTTGATATCATTAATTTATTCTTACCCCCATTGTTTGCCTCCCTCCCCTCTACCAAGAAACTAGATGCCATTGTGACGGTGGCATTCATGGAGAGAAAAAAGCAAAGCGAACTGATTCGTGATTAGATGCAGCAAAACGGGGGAGAAAAAGAGTTATCACGTAATTTTATTACACTAAATGTAGCTCACGGTACGTGATGTGAAAGCTATCGACACGATGGTAAATTGGAGTACACAAATTGTTCACGATGTTCACGAGCGTCTGCCGGACAAATCGAAATTGAAGACGAAGCAAATCGCTACAAACAACCTCATCAAACCTTACCGAAAGGAGTAGCAATACGTGATTAATGAACCGTATATAACCGTCTCCCTATGCAACGCACCTCTGACAACATAATAACACGCTCCTTCTGTCGTTCCGAAAGACGTTCGGAGGCGGCCTCCAGTTAATACGGTCACAATTTACATTCTTCTGCGCCGGAACGGATTAATGTCATTAAATTGAGTCCGGTTCACCGGACGCTGCGACCACGACTCCAGATGGTCCACAGTCCGGTTCGTCTATACATCGTCGTCGGATCGTAGATGAAACCGATTGTTAGCGTACAGCGGCAAGGACACGTGTCCATGGTGTTCGTCCTGTGGTACGCCCGGACTCCCAAAAGGCGAAACAAAGCCGTGAAGATCAACAACAAACAAAGCACCTACCTGGGTGCACATGCTTGTTAAACATAACCGTTGCAACAGGCACGTCCCGTCGTCCGTCGCCCCGCCCCTCCCTTCCGATATGGAGTTTGGAATGTATCGATAGAGTATTGCAACAATAACGCTTCACAGCATCGCAGGGGATGGGTGGAATAATCGGAGCATAATCATAATGCTCCGGGTCCCAGGTAGGCGAATGCGTTCGGCGTCAAGAATAGAGACCACAGTTCGAGCTGGTTTCGCCCGGTAATGGCGACGGGACGACGTTCTCAGTGGGGGAAACCCTTTGGGATGGAAACACCCGCCGAATGCAAGCCCTTTTGTGGCGCACACGGACTAAGTCGGCGCGATGAAGGTTCTCCTGTGCGGTTGCGGTCCCACCGCTAGTCCCCGGTGACCGTCCGTGGCCATTATCAATTCAATGTTCAATTAAAATTGATTGAATTAGCAGATAACATTCTGAACCCCGAAAGAACGTGCAGCGAACGACGGCGTGTCTGCACAGTCCTACCTCTATAGCACGTTGGTTCCTATTCTGGTCAAACCCTCGAGAGGGAGGGGGTTCGGGCAACGACATGAGCATCGCGCGCCGTGATGGTTGTACCAGTCCATCTCACCCGTGCCCCATGCTGGTTTGTTCTGATCCGCTTCCAAAGAGCCTATGCCGCCGCTACATTCACCACAATTCTCGTGGCCGGGATCAGCCGGCTTCGTTGTTATTTACATTTTAGAATTTGTTTAGCTCGGACATCCGAGCCAGCGCCACTGGCCTTCACTCCGGCACCTCCACCCAACGGGACAGAATCCGTCGAAAAACTGTTATTCAGAGATTAAGCTCGAATTTGCATACGACTGCATAATGGATGTATCTCGCCACTGCGGTCGAATCGGCGTCCGGCCAAACTCCTTGCGGACAATATCTTCGCTCACCCCAACACGATCCTGACTAGCTTCGACACAATGAGCACAATAAATTTACACTTTGTTCATTCCCAGGGACTCTCTCCTGTCTCGCTATATGTCGGGACTTTCCTTGGCGACTATGTGCGAGGTTCCGGAATGGAGATTTGTTCCGTTCGTCCTCCATTTGTTGGTTCAGTGGTCAATGTGTGAATAGCTCCATTCTCTCCGCTGGACACTTTATTAACTTAGAGCCTGATGTGACCGGGCACATACTCCACCAAAAGATGGTCATCGCCAGCAGCACCTTCTACCAGCTGGACTCCAACCAGCACCGGATGGCAAACTTTGCTTTTACAGCCGATGGAGTGTCCTTCCGTGGTTCAGGAGTTGGCCAGTGTTTTCCATCCCATTCGGAATGATGTTTATTTGACCTGATACAACACACACACACACATGCAGACTCCCTACCACCGTCACACATTCCGCAAAGATGCGCCAAATTGACGGACGTCGTAACGTCTCGCCTTCGACCTTCGACAAACCTGAGGAAACTCAAAGATGCCGAGCGGAAAGTTCAATTTAAATGTGCACTCAACGGCAAAATTGAATCGAAACTACTCGAAAGACGGTTGCACGGTGCACCGAGATGGTAATGCATGCGCTCGGTTCGACCGGTTCCGTGTGTTTGGGTAGTCTATTAAGCGAAGACAAACCTGCCAATTGCAGTCGCCTCATAAGGAAAACGGGTGGACAAGATGGGATGTCTGGAGAAGCGTTACGCCGTGTGGACGTTCATTTGCGCAAGTTGTTTGAACTTCGACCATGCGGGAGGGGGCGTTAAGTGTGCTGACGATGGCGAAATCCTCAATCCACCCGGCGATTGAGGTCAAGTACCAATCGAACGTCGCCGAACGTTGAGAGATGTGCTGTGTTTGATGGATTGATCCCCGAAGTAGCCAGTCATATTGGAGTCAAGTCTGCAACTGGCGTCATCTAATGACGCTCGGATTTAGTTCAATTAAACTGATGACAGGTGGATTCCATTAGGTTAAAGCGCTCTACTATATATTTGACAACAGTTCAGAATAGAAAATCATACCAACCCGTGTTCTTATCCAGAATAATAAAACATAGATGATTATCCTACAGAAATACACGATTTAACTTAATGAAAACAAATGCTACAGCATTACGGCCACAAAATAATACAGAAACCACTGCAAAAAGCGCAGACCACTAACCACATAGATTATACAGCTGTAGATTGTTGGTCAGATGAACCCTTTACATCCCCAGAGGTTAGTATTTAGCGGTTTAGAAGTAAAAAATTCTGCAACCGACCAGCATGGAAAGCAAAATAATTCTCGTCAACCACACTGCTCGAAATGGAACAGCGGAAGCAAACCTGGGGGGGTGGGTAGGAGGAAAAAGGAAAAACTCTCCTCTCCTCTGCCCTCCGCTTCGCTCCATCAGCGCTCGGTCTCGTGGGTCGTAAATAATTCCGTTTGTTATTCCGATACAGAATGATAATAAAAAAAAGAATATCTCCCTGCGTTATTATCTAAAACCACACGCTCGCGGTTTTCCACCATCATTTTCCTTGGGGGTGATTTGAGCGCAGCGCGGGTCGATGGCAGACCATGGAGGGAAAAATGGCGTGGAAAAAAGTGAGCTGGTAGCGCGCTAGAAAACAAAAATAGGCTCAGGCAAAATGGATAGCTTTAGCACACACCACCAGGGCTGGTATTGTTAAAATGTGCTACGGTTTGGGCTACAACAAAAAAAAAACGTTGAAACACCAAAAGGAAAAATCTAAACCAACCAAATCCCATGGAAATAACGAGTGCAATGCAGTACGGTGATGGTAGGTTGAGCGTAAAAATGTACGTTTCAATGGACGCAACCCATCGAGCAGAAGAAAGAGCGCGGATGCTCACATGCCATAAACGAACCGATGGATCTGGACGGGGAAGGGGGCCTCGCAGCGTATTGTGAAAATATCAAATTTCACACTCCATACCACATTGGGTAGGTACTAAAGAAGAAGAAAAAAAGTGTTCTATAGATAAAAGCGCCGAAGGACGAATTCAAAAAACAGAAAATGGCGTGCAAATAAAAAACGCATCGCTAAATCCATTCTGCAACTACGTACGGTAACATATGGCCACCGGCAAAGCACCAGCACCAGCAGCACATTTTTCCACAACTGAAGTGGTGAAACTGGAACTAGAGTGTTTTGAATTGAAATGCCTCTTAAGTGCTGTGGAATTATGATTTAATTTTGACATCGGCAAAAACTGCAATTACGACATTAAATATTTATAAACTTCGCTTGAACATAAAACCTGACTTCGCAACAGCACAACCAACCCGACAGGCTAATGTGACTTTTGAAGTGTCGATAGTAAACAAAACGTTCATGAAATAACAAAACCAAATGGTCCATCTCAAACCTCTCGCTCTTGCTGGAAAACTATAAACGCAGCTACCATTCTGAAGGATAAAGAAAAATCGATAATAATTCCTACCTCATACGACCAGCAGATGCATCGTACCATTTCATTTATTTTTACTACCATCTCATTCACCTCCTTTCAAACGAAATCGAAGTGTGTCATAAAAGATGCATATATAAATAAACTATAAACTTTACACTATTCTCTGCCACAATTCGAATGCCACACGTTCTTGGAAGATGCGTCAGTTCTATGATGGATTTTCCATCCAGCTTCCTGCAGGATTTGGTGGTGCCTTCGTATTCCCCCACAAGTGTAACAAAAATGTCCTCCGCCCGAAAAAAAATCCCTACCAAGTTGTGCAATGATGGAAAATGAAAAATAAATAATAAACATCCAAGCAATAAATAGGCCTCCGGATAACCGACAGGGATGGAAAAAAAACACAAACGTTAAGTGTTCCACGGAAAGACGCACCAGCAAAACAAAACTTTTATCCACATAAATATTGCCCGGTGCGCACATACCACTCTAATTGCCCTCCGATGTTTCTGAGAGCACATCGAATCGCACAAAGGTAAATATTTTTGAACCGGCGGGTATTTCCTGTCCCAGTAGCAGTTTCCACCAGTCCGTAAATACCGCTGGAGAACCATTCCGAGCCGATGACAAATGTGACACGAGATAAATGATGGCTGACCCAAAAATCGGAACCGGGACATTGCGGCTTTTTAATTTACGTTCAGCATAATTTCGTTATCCTGGGGCTCTTACCTTTTACAGTATTTAATTTTTGATTGCAGCTTCCAGTAGTGGTGACCGAAAAATTTAGGAGCAAAATAAAGGATACCTTTGCTTAACAGATACATCATTAGATGTGCTTCCATGCCAGCCAAAATACATTCAAATATTCCAATCATAAATATGTTTGCATTCAATATTCTCAGAAATTGTTAATCCCAAATAAATCCACATTCCATGTATGTACACAGCAAAAACCGTAAATGACATTTGATTTTCCTTTCCTAGAACCTGTAATAATGGGCCACTTGAAGAAGTCATCCACCTCCTGTAATTCCATCTTACACACCTGTAACGAAATCAAGAAAAACAAGACATAAGTATAGGTATCGTTTGAACAAAATGTATGGAATAGAAATACACCATTAAAATTCGCAAATCAAGACTCTTTTCATATTGAACAACGAAGAAAACATCAACAGGCACGTGAATCGAAAGAACGAAAACTTCCCAGGCCATTTTTTCCGACGCCAAGAGAAAAATCTCCGCACTTCACGCAAGCGCTATCGAACCCTCCGATGGAACCTGCCCTTTTATCGCGTTGCCCTGTTTTTTTTTATCCATCATTTATCTTAACCCCCGTGTTCCCTTGGCGTTAGTGGCGTAATATCACCATATCGTAAAAGTTTATTAAATTTCATAACTTAACCGTAACGGCACCGGTTAGAGTTATCTTCCGCGCTGCAAGCAAAACCACCACAATCCGGGCAGGAGTAGTGACAGTAAATAGGTACACGGTTTTTCCCACAGCTCCATCGCCGAAACACACCTCTAGAATTTCGTATTCTCTCGCTCCCTGGGGAGGAGGATGCGTGGAGTGGGAGCTAAAAAATGGCACCGACATCGGAAAACGCCGTCACGTATATCGGTTCGGTCCCTTCGGCAAACCCTCCGGGTTTTCCCGGGTATTATCCCGGCGCAAACACCGCTAGCCGAATCGATAGCCGGAACAACGGATGTCTGGTCAATGTCTATATTTGGCTGCGGTCCCGCTACAACAACGACACGCGGGTGCGGGCGCTATATTTGGCCATAAACCAAAACCCTTCCGAGCAACCGGTGCCAGATTTAGGTGATGGTGTTTATCTTGATAAGCCAAGACTTTTTTTTTCCACCCGCCGGTTCTCCGAAGTGGAATCGATGTGCTGGAGCGAGCCTGGTCGTGCCAAAGTTTTTGAAGACTTTGTCTTTGAGCAGCTCCAGCACGGGAACCACGGTGGTAACAGCAGTTGCATTCCGGGGAAGTGATTACTATTCGTGGCATCCCTTCCGAGTGTCATCCCCAGCGTATACAGCTCTCTCTCTCCCACACATACCAACGAGGGAGCGAAAGAAGAGAAGATGAAATACCCCGGTGCGGGTGACAGCTCTCGGTTGCGAAGAGTTTGACTAACTTCATCTGACTCGGTGACAACGCCACCACATGGGAAACGGGATGGGAAAGTGTACGAATCCCCTCGGTGCACTTGCACCAGCCCGCTGCATACAAGCGAAAAAGGACAGGAGACAAAAAAGCGCAAGTGACCACGATGAGGGCATTCTGGTGTTGTCGTGGTTCCGAGTTTAGCGAACATTGTGTTCTTTGCTCATGCTGCTCATGTAGCGTAGTGTTTCCGCACAGTACAGGTCTCCAGACAAAGGCAAAAAGTTGCATCTTTTATAAACCACAGTGGCAGAGGAACAGGGAACGAATAGGTGGGTGGCCCGTGCTTCATTGTATCTCATTGAGCGATGTCCAACCGTCCCGGTCGGCGTTGCCAGGGCATCGTATGAATGTAATGTAAAAATATTACCCTGCACGTAACGCCAACGTGACGACACTGTTGAACATTGTGTCAATTTCTAGCGAGCAATGTGGCGAGCCAGGCATGTACGGCATTGGATCCAGCACGTAATTGTATCAGATTGGTTTTGAGAGAAAACAAAAGAAATAGGAAGAGAGCTATATGAGAAGAAATGAATAAATCAATTGACAGCATTTGGAAAAAGAAATCCCAACCGACGGTAAAGAACATTTTATAAAGCAACAAATATAAAAGAAACGAGTAAAACTAAGTATAAAGAGTGAAAAACTAGAGATAAAAAAATCAGAAAAGAAGAAAGAAAATCAGTTGCAATAAAATGCAATATATTATGACGCTAGCCTTCGCGCTAGCAGCGGAAAATGCAAATCATTCTCTAATAGCGTTCCACCGATATGGAACGATTCTTGGCACAATTTCAAAAGCTCCGACCAAAAACCACGACCGCAAGCAGGGAAGCTTGCAAGCAGGAGCAACAGTTCCACAGTGAGGCTAGCCAAAATAAACTTCACCGAACGTAATGCTCGCTGCGAGAAAGAGGAGACAGGTTCACCGGGAGGGAAAACGGTGACATTTCTGCGGTCATTGTTCTGCTGCCATTACGGGACACAATCATTCCCCGCCGCAGGAGAGCCAGCAGCCATGCACATGCACACCGAAGCACTGTTCATGTGATGACATTCATGACAGTGTAAACGTCAGTCGCGATGAAGAATGAGATGGGCTGCGGGATGGAAAATCGTCCCATAAAATCACCGCAAACACCGGGGCGCGACGGCGCGTAATCGTGCAAATCTGCGACAGCAGAAGACAAGCCGGGCAAGGACACACGAATGTGAAGGAACCGAAGCGGTCGCCACCACTGATGGAATTTCGGACAGGATGCGCGTCGCAGGAAAATCCCCGTCCACACGAAAGACCCGTGCCAAAGCGAACGTTTCCTCTTGGCCTAAAAGGGAAGGTCTTGTATTTGACTTTGAAGCAAGAAGATGCCGCCATCGTCTGCGGCCGCACACACTTGGCGGTCGAAGGAGGAGATGGCACAAAGTTTGGCCGGAGCAAACCGACGCCGATTGTTGGGAACAAACTTTCGATCGTTCACGGCGACACCGAACCCCGGATGTCTCACTTGGGCAAGTCAATGTTTGCTCGTCGTTTTTATTGTACAAACGGCTCTGCTTTGTCCAAGGATGCACCTTACATTATGTGTTTGAGTGGCTAATTGAAGCGTGAATTTTGAACAGTTTCAAGTAGAGTAGAGATTTATTTTTCAACAAACTTTCAATATGCTAAACGTCAAATGAGCTAGCTAACTTAGAAGAAATAGTCAAACTTAAAACCAGTTTAAAATGTTGTGAGCGGCCGCATGCCGACACAAATATAAATGTTGAGAAAGACTTCACTTAATAGACATAAATTAACTTGTTTGTTTACCGTGTATAAAAAAAACTAGCTTGACGCCTCGCGATGCTCGGTGAAGAAGTGGATGAGAAAAGAGTTATGGTTTTTGGTCTTTACTTGAGAGCTAAGTTTTAATATAATAGTTACAATGACGGGTTGTTTAAAATGATTGACATTTTATCGATTGCCCCGTGTTGTATATACCCTGCTGTTTAACTTTTGATGAAAACACCTTGACATATGTTGCTGTCATTGGATTACAGTAGTAGCCGGCGTTATTTTTATTAGAACCATGTATGAGTCTAAATTTGGGTTAGTGTTAATGAAACCCCCGTAATTGCTACGAATGATTATTTTTGAACGTAAAAATTACCGAATGCTGCAGACAACCTTTGGTTTATGTAACACAATTAAAGATTTGCCGAATGAATGATGTGCTGTTTTCTTGTCAAGTACTGTAGGGATCTTTTATATTTGATTTGTTTGTGTTAGTAAAACTGAGTCTCAAATTTAAAATGTAGGAGCTTTTATTTAAAAAAAACGTGTTTTAATCAAACCTTTAACAACTTCTGCAGTGCTTTCAGAAATTTTTTTCAGAATGGACAGTATTGGTTCAGTATTGGTAGAACTTTTAATGTTCACAAAACTCCATACAAAAAAGTAAGAAAGGATATCCAAGGGATATATTACACAGTTTCGATGGAAATTATTTCTTTTCTAATATGCATCTCTACTGAAATCTAACCGATGGCGGTTTTGTAAATCAGTAAAACCGAAGGTTAGTAAATTAGAGAGTGGTAGTAAATATCCGCTGAAGTGAGGGATTCCTTTTGCATCAACTAAGAAGTGTTATGCAGGTTACATGACGCAAAGCGCCGTTCGTTCCGTGTTAGAGATTACATCGTGGCACCGAACTGATGTTGTTTTCACGTCAATCGTCAACAGCACATGCCGGCAACGAACAACACTCTTTCTCTCTCTGTATAAAGGTGAAGTTTGGCAACGCCAGGAGCGCAAAGTTGGCCCCAGATCATTCATCACTCGAGCTCAGTTCTGCCGTAGATTTTTCCTTTTATGCTTCTCGCTTTCGGAAACCACCACCATAAAGCACCATCCATATGATATCCCGTGATGGAGGTTTTGGAGGGCCCCCGGTGTGTTTCTGTGTTACTTTTGGTTTTTACTTCGGACTGCTTCAAGATGATCCTCTAAGAAGCGAAGAGAAAGTGCCGCGCTGCATGGACATTCAGACTCTTCGCCTGATGGGAAAATGTAATGAAGATCATAGAGTCATGTTTTTCAACACCCCGTCACCACAACACCACGGGACGGGTTGACCCGCCTCCTGGCGATCCTCCCGTATCGGAGCCATCTATCCATCGTCATCATCTCCCGAGTTAATTGGAAAGCACGTGCGGTCATGATGTCGGCCCTTGCACCTTAGACTCCTATCCGAGTTTTGGCAGCTCAGTTTGCACTTGAACCCTTTACGGGTAACGCTTTTTCCCCGTTCCCGCTTAAACCATCTCGTTTTCAGAGGGATTTACCGAGAAATAGACTCTTAAAATAGAATCGTGTCTTTGCGTCTCGATCGCTGCTTAAGATAACCGTCTTTCACTCAATGCCGAAATAATTAGAACAAGAATCCTAACGCATCAAAACATCTAACAATTACGATATAACAATAAACGAACAATGCGACGAGTGACTGAAGGAGAAGGCCAAACAAACAATAACCACAGAGAACAAACAAGATATTTCTCCACTGTTTGTTTAAAATGCAAATAAACATAAAGTAAGAAAATAACTGAAGCAGACCTGGAGATATAAGAATCCTATGTTAATGGAGCTGCAAAGAACGGCGGACGGAGCTAAATTTCCAATCTGACACGTTCCCACTATCAGCAATGTTCGAGTTCGTATGTGGCGTGTCATAAATCACGTGGAACCCTCGCCGGTGGGCGGGCAATTGCAGGGTATATCCTGTGCCCTGTGCCATGTGCACCGGAACGAAGACGAACGCTACACCGCACACACGGTTGCATAAATTATGGCTCACCGTTCACACCGAACCACCCTTCCCCCTTTCCCCATGGGAATGGACTATGACTCCACGACTTGACAGGAACTAGCCGTTTGACTATCGATTGCCACTTGTCCGACGGGCTGTCGCGCACCGTCTACATCACCTGGCTGCTGGCCTCGCCGTCCGTCAAACGTCTGTCAGGCTGTAAACGGCTCTGGGCGGCGCGCCTTCGTCAATTTTCCCTCGACGAAGGTGAAAACGCGTCCTTCTGGCTAGCCTGGTGACTTCATTGAAGCACCTTTTCCTTCCTGGTATCGGGTTGCACCGACCGATCGATCGTTCCCTGATGCCGCCCCGGCGAGGAAGCAATATTGCGTATGAAATATGTATGGGAAGTTGTCAAACAACTTCCATTGAAGGTGGCGGGTTTCTTCGACACGGGAAACTGTCGTGGCGCCGTCACATGTTACTAGGAAAAAAGGGACACACCGGGTCCCTCTTTTGTGGAAAGCGATACAGTTTGCCCCCCGACGAACGACACCTGGATTGCATTAGAAATGCACATCAAGTGCACCTGACGGACAATTGATACCCGATGCAGTGTGCTAAGTAAAGGTAAGTGAACATAAAAGCCCGTTAAATAAAAAACTCTTTTTCTCAACAACGAAATCGATAGGAAACGAACGAAAATATTAAATGTTAAAAACTGGATTCTCCTTTCTGCATCTAAAAAATGTCATTACAACCAACGGAGATGTCATTTTCAACGTAACCATGATGTGTAAAGTGCAACAACAAAATAAACAACGATAAAAAAACAACGAAACAGAAATGAAAAAAATATCAAACTGTCAACAAACATGAGAACATAATATTGTTTCGGCAATCGAACGATGCAAAGCGGGGAGAATATATAATTTCCCTCCGCCAACTTTAAATTCGTTCTCCCCACTCTCTTCGTCTCTGTCAGGTCCAAAGAGTCATGTGCGTAAAGGTGTGAAGTTTGTTTTATTTCCAAGCACATTTAACACCTCCACCAGCGCTCGATGGCTCTCGAAGGGTCGTAATGTTGTCTTGCATGCTGGCGGCGGAAATGCAGCACATGTAATTCGACGATCCGTTCCGTCGGAAGGATGCCCAACCGGGACCGCCCCGTTTCGAATGTCACTCCTGGTCCCGTTTTCCCGCACGTAGGGGTAACTAATGTCAGTAACTTCGTCAGACGGTGCTCCATTTGCATAATGATAATAATAACAATAACAATAATGATGGTTGGTGAAGCGCGCAAACCATCAATGTGTCGAAGGTGACGAGAACTACGGAGATCGACTGGTGAAGCAAGGAGGAGCAAACCATTTTTACCACCTTTAATAGAAGCGTTCGGATGCGTGCATCCTATGTTTCTCTACTTGTACTTTAAGTCACCTGGATCATCGGTTTATCGAAACATTTTATTAGTAAAAAAGAAGTTGTTTGATTTTAAACAAAAAAAAAACAACATTCAAAGAACAGAAAATAACGACCAACATGTTAAAATAGCAGCCAAAACCATTTGTGACGTTCAAGAAACATAATCTAAAGCACAAAGCTTCGCCCCTGTAGTGAGGATAGCTTTGCTGTTAAATTATCGTTCCGGTAAAAACGACGCTAACCGTCGACATTTTAAACTCCATCGTTTCTCAGCATTTTCCAAACGATATCGCCCTATAAGCAGAGAGGCCGGGAAAGCCCCCAGCAACACCAGTAACACCCAAAGCCGGGTACACAATACATTTTCGTTATGCAAATTTCCACCGACCCGAGTCTGCTGGTCGGGTAAGTATTTTTCCATGTTTCCGCCGAGTCCATCGAACGGAAGAAAGAAGGCTAGAGAAGAAAAAAAACCCCGGCCAAGCGCATGCCTATAAGTTTTTCGCGCTCGGAAGCATTCCACGCGGGAAGAAAAGTGCCGCCGCCTGGTGGTCGATGCCCGTCGATCTGACATTGTTTCTGTAGTTGGGTGGGGTACGTGCTATAAAATCTGATTATTTCATCGGAAGAAAAAGCTATCCAACGTACTCTTTACGGCGCTTAACGAACAACAATCCGATGCCCGGGATAATCCTGACACTGCTATGACTCCCGATGGCATCAACCTTCGGGGATCGGAATCCCGCAACATCCCGCCGGAATCAAACGGTGGCCCACCGCCTGGCAAAGTGATGATAAATGTTCGGCAAACAAGGGCCAACCCAGCCCAAGACCCTTCGGAAAATGTACAACGCTGAGTGGTTGCTTGCCAGTGGAACTCCTTCGAGACGCGAGTAAAGAAATCCGTTTGCAAATAAGTTTAAATTTCCATTCCACCCTTTCCCGCCAAGGAGTAAAAGTCACGGCGGGCGGCTAGGAAAAGGTTGAACCCGCGAAGATATTTATCTAAGATATCGCTACACAGTTAATTAATCACTTGACTTCCTTTTCGGCCCCCGCCAGGACTGTAATGTATGCTCCATTTGCCAAACCTTCGGGGGATGGGAAAGGAAGAGAGGGAGGCACTTTCTTTCAACCCTTACCACCAACTCATCCCCACCCATTATCGCCCGATTCGAAGCAAATGTCGGTTTATTTCCTTTCAAATAAAGGAGCGTCGAAAGGTGACTTGGTTTCATACGGCCGGGGAAAATCGTTCCCTTTTTCCCGCGATTCCAAAGACCCCGCGTTATGAATATCAAAGTGGGGTTAAATTTTAATGTGCAAACACTCGCGGGCGACACCAACCGCGTCGGACTTGTCTTGCAACTTCCGCGTGCTCGGCCACGTGTACGCTCGCGTTTTCACCGTCGCACGTGCAAGGGAGTTGAACAAAGCTAACGTGAGCAAATGCTCCAGCACTAACGCAACGACGACCGTTTGCAACTAACCCGCACCACTCGAACGATCACTTCCTTCCACCGTACAGCGAGGGGGGGATCGTTAGTAATTTATGCTCGTACTTTACCTCTTATTTATCCGCGCTAATGAAATACCATAGGAGAAGTAGTAGCTGGGACGAACAAAGCAGAGAGTTTTCCTCGAAAAACCACCTCAAAAGACGCGGAGTGTCTTTGTTCTGTGGTCGAAGGAAGATGCCACAGTCCGCTTTTCCATCGTGGAAGGTACGCATAATTGTCGTTTTGAGACACGATTCACGCAACACAAGGAGTGAGCTAGCGGGACGAAAAGGGTCCACTTTGGTTTGATGTTACCGTTTGATGATTTTGTGTTCATTTATGGAGAAAATAATACGCTTAGCTTATAATCACTTTATAATCTAATATATGAGGATAATAATGAATGAGCCATAAAGATATTATGAATTGAAAGTAGTTTCAGAGAAAATTGACTTATTATGCCAGTACAACTCATGGCTCAAACTTGAACTAACCAAATAATCCCTGCCAACATCGTAGGCTTGTAAAGCCATGCTGACGATATTGCCACTTCCGAACGATGGCTCTTAAGAGCAAACAGTAATATCTGCAGAAATGATTGAAACAGTCTTAGTCTCTGTACAAACAACTAAGAATCGACGAATGGGATTACAACTAGTTTCAATTTCACTTTCCTGGAAAGGATGTCGCCTTCAAATCCTCTTACTGGAGACAATGTAAGGAAAACTGCTTCCTTTCCTTCCTTCGTTCAGCCGGGCAGCGTTTCTCATCAAATTGTCAGCTCTTCGAGAGCGACAAAGGACAGCTGCTGGCTTCACAATTACAAATTTGCAGCTGCGTACCAAATGGTAGGAATTTTTAATTCCACTCTCTAGTGCTCCTGACTCGGTTGCTTCAGTGTGTTGCTGTTGGTGACAGCATGATCAACGCCAGGCAACGCGGAATGATGTTCCGGTGCGTCGTTCTCGTGTCCTGGGCGGGAGTCCCAGAAGTCAATGAATGTTCTCTGTTGGAACAATTTAGCATCCTCCGCTTCCGTTTGCGCGCTAACAATTGGTTGGCGTGATGGGGTTTGGGTGCTCTCCAGTTGCCGTTCGATTCACAACGAGTTCCGCAACATGTTTCCGGATACGCTAAACCACTCCGCTGCGCTTGTTCTTGCACAAAATGTTGCACAATTTTCCAACTGGTGAGTCGAGTGCAGCGATCTTTTACAATGAGTCTCGCCCTCGTCATCGGAAGCAGACACTTGAGCAGGTATTCCGCGCTTCACTGCACTTACTCTTCCCATTTTCCCAGTCCCGGCAAGGCAATCGGCAACAGGGGATCTAGAGTTCGAATGCCAGTCAAAGGTCAGCCATTTTCCGCGCTCCGCTCGAACCGAGACTTCTGTCATGCGATAACGAGCAGTAAATAATTTGTTCAAACGATGGAGCATAGCGTTATAAAAAAGGACTTTGTCCAGAAGAAACCGAAAGAGCGGGCGCAGAAGGTTGCAAACAAAAGAAGAATGCATTTAATTCCGTATTTTATGATCTTTTGTAGTGTCGTGAAGCGTTGCGATGGACGTTATCCAGACCGAGCCAAAAACCCTACCGCCTTCATTGTTATGTTCTCTCGTCCAAAATGTACCTCAGAAACACATCAGCCCCACGATGAGTTCCGATGCCGTAAAGGATGGGAAAAAAACGATCGCAGCAAATCTGATCCATTGAAGGGGAGCCAAAATGTAAATAAAAGACACTTGCCCACAGTGTCCGCCATATCTTCCTCCTCAGCTCCCGACAACATCATTACCCGATACGAGCGCACATGCAGGCTTCACTTTTATGGCGCACAGCGGCAGCCGAGACTTATGCTGAGCCTTTTTTGCTCTTTTTGTTTCAGGTTACATGTTGGAGCTGTATTGTGTGGGAGGATTTTTTGCTGAATAGCCTTAACACAGCATGAGGCCCTGTTCTTCATTCAACCCTTTTCCCTAGAAAGGGTCACATTTATTCGAATCGTGCACAATACTTATTTCACGATTCTTTTCCAAATCGGCTCCGGGAGTCTAAAACTGTTTTATCGTTATTTATTTAAAGATTCCTTTTGTTATACCTCTCACAGGTCCTGTAGAAAAAAAATTGATCTTTCACACAAACAAGTGCTAAGCATAGAAGATGTGTTATTTTTTATACTTATCGTTTTTCGAGTGAGGAATAAAAATTCGGTTTTACCATGATTTTATCAACCCACCCAGTTGTTCAGTTTTGTAAAAAAAGGTAATAATTTTTCGATTTTATGGCGCCAAGTGGCTTCGGACTACATGCAGATGGAATGAAATATTTATTTTTAACCATTGCTATTCTAGTCGTTCTTTTTCCATTCCTCAACAGCTATGGTCCACCAGTTCGTCCTTGCGAAGCTACACTGGCTCATACAACGGCACAGAAAACAATCCCCATATCAGACAATGTGTTACTACTCCCGCTGAGCTGATTGCGGTATTTATTCAACATTGAAGCATGGGATCGTCCTTCTACCATTCTACGGCAGGACGGTGTTACTGCCAGTGGCGCGAAGGCGGACAACAATGTTCCGCTTTCCTACGCTTTGCACCGTTTACGCTCTGTCAAAGACACACTCGGGAAAGTCCGTCCAATCCTTTCCATTTCCTCTCCGCCCGGTGGTGGTTTCTGTTTTCAGTCGGTTTTGTAACCCTTCCATTCTTACGTGTTTGTATTTTACTCTCGCCTCTTTTGTCCGCCCGAGCTCTCGAGCGTCTTTTTGTAGGGTTTATCTTACACCGTGATCCACTTCAGTGCATGCCTGCTCCGGTTGAGGGTTTTTTTTAAAGTCTAATGCCCACCATTGTCTCCGCCGATGAGGGAAATTTGTCAACGTACTTCGCTCAACCCAGTCGAGTTCATCTGTATTTCCAGCTTGCGTATGTGCATTTTTTTTTATAAAACATCTTCCCCTCACTTCGTCAACTTGGATCATTACTTGAACGCCATTCCGTCACAAATCCCATTCTTTTCGGATTTCGATGCTGCGTCGGACATCTGTACCGAGCGACCGCAATCCATTTCCGAAAACCACACAATGGATTTTGAATGCGTTCACGGGCAGATTGGTTTCCCTTCGCTTCTTTTCTGTGGTAAAAATATGTATGAGTACATAACTAAGAAAAAGAATTCTGCACAAAGAGGAAACGTTGCGGAGGATATTTTACTCCGTAAGGGATGAATAGAAGCGATTTATGTGTTTTAATCTGTAATGTTGTGAATGCATTGTGAAACTACTTAAAATATGCTCATTGACACCACAATTGATCTAAAAAAAACCACTAATAAAATTTCAAACATAATTGTTTGTAATGTGAAGCATCAATATGCTATGTATAAATATATGAAACTTTGACGTTAATCTTTTCAATATTAATGTTTGTGGTTCGTTACTTGTAGCTGTTGTCCTTTTGGCTCGTAAAAATATAACGATAATTACAAGCAGAACACGGGCACTAAAACCCACCACCCCAGTCATCTGGCCACCCTCATTGCCGTATCATTAAAAATTAAGATATTCTCACTACCAAAGTGCCGGCTTGCGCCAGCAAAAGACGGAGCATCGAACGAAGAAGCATCGAGGCGTAAAAGCTTTTTCGAATTTGCATCCTTCTCCTCCACGCTCGCACGCTGCGGTGCCATTGTCCTCTCCACACCAAGCCATCGAACCGTCTAACAAGACACTAAGACTGTGCTAATTAGTAGTAGCAGCGGCAGCAAAAAATCGATAGCGCAAGACGATGGCGAAAGAGAGCAAATTAGCATCGATGCAAAAAGCATCAGTTTTATCATGGTAACATCGGCGAGCGGAGCGTGGGTGAAGGGGAATCGTGGAGGGGATATTGCTGCTTCCTGCAGGATCTGCTTGCGGCGAACGACACGTACGATGGAACCGAAGGAACTCGACTCGACTGCGTTTCAGCCCATCAACGTTAGCCTGAAAGGCGATGAGAAATACTCCATCGACAAGTCGAAGGCAGTCTCAGGCAGCATTTGCACGAATCACTAGTTACATCTAGTTGGGGAGCAGGAATCACAGCGAATCGTTCGTGTGCACGTGTGCCGGTCAAGGTTTTTCCGGTTCCAATCATTTACGTACCGAGCGTGGCACGGAGCGCTACCCAGAAATAATCAAGATGCTCGATCGAGCGTCAAAGACGTGCAGTGCTAATTAATGAGACACATTCTAAACGGATCTCGTCCCACATCCATCCATGCCGTGGCACGAAGCATCACCTTTTCCCCGATGCACTTTCAATGGGTAGGACGCCCACGACCTCCTCCTCCCCAACCTCCGGCGCATTATTTTAATGAGTTTTTCTGTCCCATTTGGCAGCCGAAACATGTGCCATTAGAATGTGCGCTCAAGTTTGGAGGGGAAAAAAACAAACCAAACACGCAAAAGCTAACGAGAAAACAGCGAAATCAAATAAATGTCGAACCCCGTCGATACGATGAGAGACCAAACCGAACAATGCTGCGGAGGAGAAAAGCATTCTGTTGTTGTTCCCCGAAAATTCCTCCTCTGTTCATTATGTTTCTTATTTGTTTACGAACTCCGAAAAATTCCATCACTACTCAGCTGGTTTGTAGCAAAGGAAAATGCGGGATGAAAAAGTTTACCGTATTTTTTGTTTTCTACAAACACCCACACACAAATACACCATTCGGAAATAACGGAAACCGGCGGAAAAACAATGCTACATTCATTTCCCAAATATTCACTTTTATTTTCGGAAGCGGCCGGTACATTTTTAGCCTTTGCCCGCGTTCACATCTAACGAGATTTCTTCGAGAGCATCGCTCACTCCGTGCGGGTTCCGTTTTTTTTTGTTGTTTTGCTGTGCTTTTCACCCTCCCACCCACCCGCGGGTTGGGAATGGAAAATGAAGGAACGATTTTTCTCGCCCGGTGACTGATGCGCGCTAATGTAGCTACACTTCACTGCAGCACCGTTTTTCGGGGATGGAAAGGCTGGCTAGTTTTCTTTCCTTCCACAGCCCACTCACACAGCCACATACAGACACTTAATGAATGTTTATCTTTCAAACATTTCGCGCGATTTATTACACAGCGTACTGTTGTAGCGCAACAATTCGATGAATATTTATTTCCGGCCAGTGGTCGCCGCTCGAGAAGAATAATTATGTGCTAATAGAACGGTTCCGGAAGAGGTCGGAAAAGAAAACAAGTACAAACAAACTGAATAACAGCTGCACTCAGCCACGTTGACGTGATCTCTTCTTCGAAACTTCTAACGGTTGAAAACAACCCATCGATGGCACGTACCGGAGAAAATCATAACAAGAATATTCCAATTTCATGAAATCTGCAATCATCTTCAAGGTATAATATCACTTTTGCATAACTTTTGCAAGCGCTCCAGCAATAGAGTTTTTTCGCCACATTAATGTACATCGATAGCACCGGAAAATATAGATTCTTGGCACGTTCCAAACCGCCGGGCCGTGACGGGCTGTGATTCCGAATTTCCAATATCATAACCCTTCCGTGCAGGCGAAATTATTGGTTTCGCTTCGATGCACCACCACCACCGCCGCATAAGGAACCGGCGAAACTCGCACGGGACCGAGTTCCCGAAAAAGGAAACCGAACGGCCATATCGAGAACGCTGGCCTTTTTTTATGTCTTATTAAGATTTTATTGTACCGCTTCTCGGTAACCGAGAAGTTTTGCACGGACGCAATATAAGGAAGCAAAATTGTCAAGAATTATTTCTTCCCGCGAGCGGATGGGAAGATTCGATCGAGAAATGGTCCCGAGGTTCACTCAAACCTGCAGCGTCCCGAAGGATGGTTAAATCCATCGCTTCGAACGGTTTGGCTGGAAATCGATGAGTAACGAACCTGAACAATGTCAAACCGAAATCCGGTGTAAGTTATTTGACTTCTCTCTCTCTCTCTCTCTCTCACAGGCATATCTTTTCTTTATCCACGCACATAAGAAGCTAGTCGGGCATCGTAACGGGAACACATAGCGTAGACGCGTACAAATAACGAGATCAACGTTAATGTAAGGAGAATAAAAAAACACAAAAAGGAATCCTTTGAACGATGAAAAATCGATTTCGACGACATCGAGTCGTTAGATAAACGCCCATCAACATCAAAAACCGGCAAACGGCAGCAGGGAAGCGAGGGTTCAGCCAGAGACAGGGGAAATGTATGTTACCCAACCATGGCATATGAAGTGTTCAAACGGTTCAACTTGTTTTCTTGCCAGGACCCGAGGCCCCGTCTGGTATTGATGTCAAAGCAAAACTCGAACTGACACCGACCTCTGCAAATATCGACCAACAGTGCTTTGGAGGCGAAAATACTTCTTCTCCTGGTGCATAGCACGACTGTAAAGACGACGACCCATTTGCCATCGATTTGTGCCATCTCCCTGCCGCCAGTATTCCTTTTCCTTCCCACGTGAAGGAATAAAACCTCCTTTTGAACTGGCATTTTACGACGCTTTTTCAAGCATTGGTGGAACCACCGAAATGCAGAGTGTATTCGCATTAAAGAATGCATTTAGATCTCTTGTCCTCGCAAAGTACAGAAACGATTTAAAAAAAAGGATTTTCACGATCAACAAGAATTTGTTGATGCAGTGTGACACTTCAGATTAAAATCAACTCATACAAACCTAAATTATGAAGTTTTTCTTTATAATTTAAAAGACAAGACAAGTTTCAAAAGCGGTAAATACTAAATTAAAAGACACACATGCAGACTGATTGGTAAAAATGGAGAGAACAAAAAGCGTTATTTAAACAAATTTTGTCGAAGCTCATTGGTCAGAACTCTGATGATAACCTAACATACATAATAGTTGGGTATTGTTTCCGTTGATCCTCTTAAAACGTTGTTAAAGTCACAGTAGCTACGAGAAACAACCGAACTAATGCCCTCGCGTCCGGGGTCAACCAAAATGGAACGAAAACAGAAAAATAAAACCCCATAACGAAAATAAAAACCGAACCATTGGTAACCCAGTTATCGGTAGGAGGAAAGCACAATCATCGGATCGAATACCCATCCCGGGCGTAAAAATGGGAACAGGATCCGCAGCCAAGAATACCGACGAAGTGGGCTGGAAGAGGAACGGGGGAAAAAAGGAGCAAACACGAGGGAAGCTATGCGGTATAATTTTATCCCATCGAACCCAGAAACACATTCTCCGGTACCCATCAACAGATGATGTCACTACGGCGAGGATAAAACTGGTCCTCGTTCCGGACGGCCCGGAACGGAAAGGGTCGAGAGGAAACGGGGAAAACAGGACACACCCCCGCCCGCGCACGAAGCATCCTTTCTTACGGTTTCGATCCTATCGAGAGCGCTCTCGAAAGGTTCGACTCAACTGCAGATTGGTTTGCTCTACAAAACCAATAACCCAATTCCCGGCCCTGGAGGAGGCAAACTTTTATTGCACGCGCGCCTTCCGATCTAAGTCCTTTCGTTGTCGTTATTTTTCTCTTTATGGGTTTTCCTCAAGAAGAATGACGAAATAATGCTTACTGACCTGCGAATGAGATAAGAAAACAAGGAAAACCCGGAGCATTAATTACCAGCTATAGCGAGGGAAGCTATTAATTGTGGAAAGCAGCCTACACCTTCGCGAAAGGAAGCAGGCTCGTGTGTTCCAGCGCTAAAGCGTTCAACTAAGGAGCTACACTTAATTAACGACATTCATAGCGAGTATTATGCAAGATAAGCTATAATTAAAAAATGCCGTTGATCAGTTTTGCAAACAATGAAAACGTTTATTATAATTGTACTGTGCAAATGGTCCGATACTTAATCTTTAAAGAGTGTATTAAAGCTTAAAACAATTCTCCATCTATTTAATGCCTTCCCATTTTAAAAACTCACTAAAAAAACGAAACTAAGCAAAACTGCACCCTAAAATGCTGGAAGCTGGTAACTAAAAAGCTGCCAACGGAGGAAAAAATCACCTCCAGAGTGATCAGCTTGCAGCATTTAACAAGAGCCATCTCGTAGATGGCATACCTTCCGAAAACGGAACGGAACGACATAGAGTCGGTTGACTCGCGCCAATCGGACTAATTGAGTGCGGTGAGTTCGGTCCTTTATCTAGCGCCCTCCGTCTCCCCCGTTCCCTTCGCTGGTGGAAAATTGTGACGGCAATAAAAATTATTTATTACCGACGCGCTCGCCCCAAGCCCCGTGCACCATTTTCCACCGAACTCCACCCGCCGGAGCCAGAGCATTCGCTATTATTCCACCATTCGAGCCCCCCACATCCCGAAACGAGGTTGCGTTTTCAAACGGTCCGCGTGTTTTCGACCCCCTCCTCGTGCATCGCATTATCGCCCGCGGCACCCCCGCGCAACACGGACGTGCATTTGAGTGTATTTCTTTTTAACCTTTTGTTTCCTCATCTCTCGACGCTGAAGCGATTCCGTTTGACAGTTCCGCCCCGAAGATTGCGATCAGGAATCCGCACGGCGCCCTGGATTGAGTCGCCGCCGACGCCCGGGGGCCATTCGCGCGCCACCCGAAAAAGTGAGAAAAAAAAGTTGGACCAGCGCGCAGCAAATGCCAGCATGCCCGAGACGGGGAGGAAAAAATGCCACAGTCAGCTTTAAAATGGTGTGTGCGACCGACTCAGGCGCACGAGATACGAAGCGAAGAAACCGCGACGGACACCACGAACTGTCACTTGGGGCGTGATTGTGGAGAGGAACAAAAAAACCCCGATCCCATAGCTTCGATCTGGGCGATCCGGGTTCAGGAAGGAAGCAGCAGCACCGCAGCGCGACCTAACAGAAGGTAAAAATTAAGCTTTGCCTCCGTGCCGCCCGGAAAGAGACTGCTGGATTGACGGTGGAGAAGGCACGTTTCCTCGAAACACCAAAGAATCAAAAAGGTTGGATAAAAAAAACCCCGTTTTAGATCAACTTTATCAAAACGGAACTGTTGACAAATTCGGTTAAAACGACGAGCCTTCAGTTCGATGCTTAACGGAAACAATTTCCGGCGGATGATAGCTATCAATAACTATTTTATGTTACTTTTAGTTCGATTTTATAGTTTCCAGTTTAAAAATATTCGTATGAAAAACATTTATTACTTGTAGGGTAACGGTACCAATAGTGGCGCCTTAAGGAAATCATGGGATATCCGATAAATTCTTAAGAAATCCAGCATATTAGTACAACTTGATTCTTCTTCTTCTTCTTCTTCTTGGCGTAACGACCTCTTGGTCATGCCTGCCCGTTAAGGGCTTACGAGACTTGTTTCCCTGTTGTACGTGGGTAGTCAGTCCTCTCGTACAGGGGAGGGTCCGGTCTCGGTTGGGATTCGAACCCACGCCGTCGAGGTGGTACAACTTGATTAGAAAACATTAATTTTGGAGCCTTAATTAATTATGGAATGGGAAGGTTTATCTTTTGAACAAAGATAAGAACATTTCATAGAAAAATAAATATCTCTATTGTATTTGTTTCGTCTTAGAGTTGGAATTTTGTTCTACAACCACTGTTAGTACTAGCACCACTATATGACCACATACCCTATGTGTCCACATGTTGTTCATAAAATAACCACAAATACTGGATGATCTATAATGTATAAATCATTTGAAGTGAAATACATAAAAAATAGATAGTCCGTCTGTTTCGGCGCAACACATTTGTACAATAATAACGAAAAATAGATGATGGGGATAAAAACCAGCCGCTGTTTCGTTTTTTTGTTCACAAAACACCAATCCATCTACAGTTACAACAAGCTACAAGAACACTTTTGCGGAAAACAGCATGTTCCCTTTGTGAACCAGAAATAAAACACCAACATACAAAGTCTACAAAAATACGACCATTTCTACCACAAACAAATGCCATGTTCGGTAAATCATTTGTCGTGTATCGAGAAATCAACGGGAAACAAATATTCCACCTCCGCATCTGGGTAGGTGAACCTTACCCTTAGATTTATGCTCCAAAATCCTTCCCAGGAATAGAGCACCTCATTCGAAGCAAGCACCCACGCACTCGAGATGGGGACAATATTGATAAAGCCGCGATTATGTGTTCGGGGAGCGTTCGGGCGCTCTTTGATTCACACACGTTACAACGGACTCTATAGTAACTCTATATAGTTGCCTGTCATGCCTGCCTTTGAAATACCAAACGCCTTCCGTGGTAACGTTTTCTGAAGCGCGCGTGCTGCAGTTTGTCATAAATGCAAATTTAATTCCACTCCCTTAATCCCCGATGCGCATACAATTGGATCGCGTGGCAACGTAACCAATGCAACACACACTATATAGTCCTGATTGCATCTTTGCGCGAACGCAGTTTGCGGAGTTGGCAACCGACAAACGGGCCACCCAAGAGCGAGGCTTCCACGAGTCCTGGATTGAGGAGATCCAGCGTGCGTTGCAAGGATTTCCCCGAATGCCAAACGATGGCATTGACAAGCCCATTCCGTACGTGTCAACAGGATGTTTTCGACAACGGCGAATTATTTGCTGCCGCACGCTGGAATTCGAATAAAGTTGTAAGCATCGTACGTAGAACAAACTGCGCGGATCCCCAAGACAATCGAGATACCTATCCCGGAGAATGCAATACCTCGATGAAGTTCCAATTCACTCACATTCCCCCTGAAAACCGATGCTCCCGGCCCGGAACCGGACTTGAACGAACTTTCTTTGGCCTTTTACCTTCGCCATGAAACAAAAAATTTAAACCCCCGCAGGTCTCACGATGCTCAACCCCAGCATCAAGTAAAGGGGCTGCTACGAGGTTAACGGGTGAACACGGTCAGAAGCGTCGGCGCCACATTACACATTAATGGCAAATACGTACGAGCTTTCGGGGAGCGAAATTTGGTGCATGGTAGCACACGGGTTCCGTGGGTCAGCCTTTCCCGGGAGTCCTCACATCGGCGAAAGACTGCCGGAAGGTATCCGACATCGAAAACCTCACGAATCTGCGATTTGGTTCCACACGACACGCTAACATACACACACACATTTCTACCGTTTCGATGCATCGAATCGATCGAGCGATCTCTGCGACCGCTTTCGACTGGCGATAGACAATTTCTCCCAGTAGTGCCCGAGGCGTTCTTTCCCTCGTTTTCACGAGTGAACCTTCGCCGGCAAACGGACCGCACCCTGGAACTCCAACATCGGAAGCCCAAGAAAGTGAAGATGTGAAGACGATAAGCATCAGCTGGTGGAAGTGGAAGTGGTGTGTGCTGCCTGCCTGATTAAATCCCTCATTCGGTTTCATTTCATTACTGCCATTTTGCAAACGAGCCTCAGATACCCGAGAGGCCCGGAACTATCGGTGGAATCAACCGACAACTGTTCTCATAATAAAAACGTCCTTCTCCAACGTTTGGAAGGCTGATTGTGCGTCGTTCGATACCCTACTCCAGTTCACCAAATCACGTCCCATCGTTCGAGTCAAATTAAATCACCATTAGTTCCGTTCCCGTGGGAGGTTCGGAAAGGCTTTCCCGCGCGTAGTTACGGACGCATAAACCACAATCATCAATCCGATAAATCCATTTTATGACAAGCAATAGCAGGCGGTTTTTGTGACATTAGCTCGCCGAAAAAACAGGACGGGGGTAACCACATACAACCGTTTTTCTTCAACGGTGAAAGTGAAACCGCTCGGAAGTCGTCCAGCAATCTAGAGAGACTCCCTTCATGACATAGGCCGAACTAACCGCGCCTGGTCAAACGGTGATGTAACATGATATTTTTATTCTTACGCCCTTCGTTTTCCAACTTCTTTTTCTCTCTCTCCAACTCCTCCGAAAGCCGATCAGAGCACTCTCGGTCCCGTGGAGGACCGTTTAAGGGTGCGAAGATGGCAAAACCATCGCTTTACATCATTCAATTTTCTTATCTTGGCGAAACCAAGCGCTTGGCGCGGAACCGGGACCCCACAGGCAGATAACAAACAAGGGAACCGCTATGGTGAATGGTGGCGGTGGTCGAGAAATGTACATGAACGTTGCCCGTTCCTACTGTTGACCTAGTTATCCACCTTCTTGAGCACTCTCCCCGGTGTAGCTCCGGAGAACGAACTCCATAACCACAAAACCGGAGCAAATGGTTCGAACAGCTGGCAGGCTGGCAGGGACGCCAATTTCACCGCACAGGCTCCTGCTGGGAAATTTGACACTTCGGAAAACCGACGCCTTCGGTCAGCCCAGCTGCCGGCCCATCGGCAACACCACCATCGCCATATTTCTCGCAAGGCCTCGATGATCGTACGAGAACGCTCCACAGCAGCAAACACACGCTTTCAGTGTTTGATTCATGGCAACAATCTCGTAAATAGATTTTTGACGCTTTATTATCGCTGATCCTCTTAGCCGAGGCTAACAAATGACCATCCCGAGTGGTTGGAAGCAATAGAGCACTTCACTTCTCTCTGCCAATCGAGCCACCCTCAGGCTGTCTGTGTGCCCGCACACGAATGTCACGTCCATTAAGCAAACGGTCGCAGCAGCGGGTCAGCCCTCAAATTGGTCGGAAAGAATTTGTTGTGTCACGGCCCGGTTGACCGGTGGCTGTGATTCTTCCGGTTTTTCCACCAGGGGAAACAAAATAGAAACCGAAAACTGGGACACAACAGATAACGGCAGGATGACCGCCAGACGCGAACCCTACCGAGCAGGATACGACGACCGTTCGGTTCTCGTTTTCGGCTCGGACCACCCTTGGCGACGTTCGCAGCCGCCGTTGTTTGGCCTAAATTGACAAATGGATTCCAATGCGTCCATTTCCTTATGGGTAGGATTTCCCATTCTTGTTTTCTTCCTGCTGGAGTTCGTCCTAATTGAGAGGAATTCGGAATAGGGCCACACATTAAAGCCATCGAGATATATTTAAGATTGGGAAACATACTAAACCATACAGTTCCACAGAAGACTTATGTTCTACCTTTAAGTAATTAAAGTAGCTTTTTGTACACAATTCTCAGAATTGTTATTCCCTAACAACTTTAGGAACAAGTCACATTTTGGAAACTGTTCAATGATTAATCGGATCTAAAAACGATGTTCCCTGCAGCTAGCTGTGTGTCGCCATGAGTTCTTGCCGTAGAGTTTAAAGCACCTCCAATTTATCACCAGTACAAAGGCAATACACTACACGCTTTGCCACTCTGACCGCACACCTCTGACCTCACTCAGAAGTAACGCGTCACCATCCGATGAGCTTCGCTTCCTTCCGCACCGAGGGTTGCATCGGAGGTCCATAAAGTGCGTAATTAATCGCCGTGTTCCTTACTTTCCTCTACGTTTCGTGAATCTTCCACGATGCATTCGAACGACCTTTGGATATCTACCTCATCGTCGATAAAGATTCTTTTCCTGCTTTGGCACAAAACGCACAGCTAAGCCAAGGGCAGACAGGGAAGCCACACAAAAGGACTAGACAAAACCAGAGACCGTCCGTTCCGATCCGGTCGTTGAAGATCATGTGGATTATTTTAGGAGTAGTCTCCAAAAATCCGTCCCTCGGAGGAAAAAACAACAACCGCACGCTGCCTCGAGTGGTGGCTGGGGGAGCGGGGGTAAAGAAGCATTGGATGCTGGGAGCGGTTACAAATGTTGCCGTAATTTATTTTAATAGTTTATGTTCTACATTAATAATTGTTTCCATACACATTTTTCGGTCGGCGATGTTGTTGTTGTTGGTCGAGCAAAACCAGGAAAGCAAGCGAAAAGCCCCCAAGTAATGACTTCCATACAGTGGCTTAGCCCGGCGATGTGGCGTTCTGTACGCTACCAACCCTGGCGAACCCGGAGAACCCTGGAGCACCCGACAGAACCGGGAGGAAATAACATTACCGTACTTAATCCCTACCGAAACCGACCTTTCTCCAACCTCCGGCAAGAACCTTTCGAAGTCGGAGTCGGTCCCCGGATATGTTGTAGGATTTTTCGGGATAGACTATAGAGAGGGGATGACTTAAACTAGTCCCGACTCGACTCGGAGCTCGGCATCTCGGAACGGTGCAGCAACCGGAGACGATTGAAGGATGAAATCTGAGCGAAGGATGCTCGGGGAAAATATTAAAAAGATTTATCACGATCAACAAGCACAACGTACGGCTCGGCAGAGGAGGCCGTTGCAACCGAACCGAAGGCAGATTTAGAAGGTTCTCCACTCTACCGTTCCACTCGGGCTAAAGTAACAAAGAAACTCAACGCAACCGGCCGGTCCGCCGGAGGAACAACAACATCTGATACGATCCGGTGCCGAGGCGGATTAAAGGCCGTCCCAGGAGTTGCAAACACAACTTCAACGAGGGAAAACCACCGCTTTATTGATCGAGAACGGAGAGTTCATCGACGTCATGCACCGGCGAGTTTTTTGCACAACACAAGGTAGTGATGTTCCTTTCGTTGCCACCGGAGATATGATCACAAAAGTTGGTCTGTGCTTTATCCAGGATACTTGGCGGCAAAGGTAAAGAGGAACGTATATTATGTCTTACGCAGCTAACTCCGAACGCCTACAAGGTGCCTCAAAGGAGCCAATAAAATAGAGACAACGAACTTTCGCTGCTGTAAAAACGAAAACCGTGCTAGTATCGCCCATTTCTCTCAACCTTAAGGCACATCCTGAACTCATCGCACATTAAGTTTGCTTCCAGCCGCAAACGTCGCAAACGTCGCAACTTGGGTAAAATTGAATCCAATCTAAAATGGCACGAATCGCATCACGGACCGGGCGGTTCGCCGGCAAGCCTAGACAACCCGTAGAGCATATTAATTGTTGCATCGGTTCAGAAGACACGGTTCGGCCGAAGCCGCAAGAGGTGAAATGTGAAAGAACTGTGCACCGGATGAAGGTGCCGTATCGAAGCATGAATCTTTGCAGGAGATAGCAATAAAAGAGTCGATAAAATCCGGCCTGCAGCACGGTCGGAGCGCGTTCGATTGTGATAATCTTCCCGGCCGACATAGTCACGAGGCACCGAGAGGAGGTGCATTGAAGTTCTAGACCACCGCAAAACCACCGGGCCCGTTTGTTTGCAGGAGCGCCGATCACGTTTCGATAAATGGGCGATTTATTAACGGATTTAAAATATCGTGACAGTTGAACACCAGCTAGTCTCAACATAATTTCCTCAGCATGGACGAAATGAGAATCATTTATGCATAAATTTTATATCATTTTGGACATTAAAGTAAAGCTATATAAAATGCGAAGTAAAGCTATATAAATGCTCGCACAAATGTAGCAAAAAGGTATTATCGTTGCCATAGGAGTATCCCGGTGGACGGTTGAAAGGGTCTTAGATAAGGAAAAGGTTGGATAACCATTCTCAGAGGATGGGCACTCGTGGTCAGTTTTTACTCGGGCGGTTATTGCATCAGATCACATAAAATCGTCTACACAGGAACCGTGGTCCACAGTGAAATTTTAAAAAAAGTATGTCCTTTGTTGGATAAAAGAACACTGTGGTTAGCTGCAAAAAAGTCGTATTTAAAAAAATGGAGCTCCGTACCATACCTCCAAACGCACTCCAAACTGGTTGCAGGAACGTCTTATGTATTGGTCGAAGGATACTCGGCTGCCATCCTGGATACCGGGTTGCTCAATATTGCGCTTTATGAAGGTCAAGGCTTACTCTAAACGCCAACCAAGTATGACAAGCCTCAGGAAACATTGATCAATTTTTGGAGAGTAATGTATCCAAGTTACAGTTTTAGAACGTGCAGTGCATTCCGAAAGTGTATGGAGGCCACAAATGGCAACTCAATCGAAGAGTTACTTGCTTAAAAACATTGACAAACATTTTCCTTTAGAATTTATTTTAAAAAACTACAACTTAAAATTTTTGAGGATATTTTAATTTATTTCAATGCTAAATGGTGCAAACATTATCACGCATACGGTTTAGTCAATTTTATGAAAATTGTTCAAGTTATTCCACCTGAAGGAAAAAATAAATTTCCATTTAAATCATAAACATTATGTGAAGCGACCGACAAGATAGGGGGAAAATCGTTGTTGTGGAAAATTCGTTGACGAAACACCTGCACGTACTTTTCTAGTTCTAGACAACCCATCAACAAAAACCCCCCTCGCAAGCCCCTTACACACATATCCTTTCTATTAAAGGATATACAAACACACGCACACGATGGATTCAATTTAATGCTAATTTTATTCACCAGAAACACCTTGCACAATATTTCACACATCAAAATCAGACCAACACCAACCCGACCTGACGAGCTGGAGCATTCCAGTTTTTCCAACAAAGCTCCGCCGGGAAAACAAAACAACCCGTCAGACGAATCACAATATACACCCAACGGGACTGGATCGCCAAAGCGAACCGGATCGACTAACTGTCATGGTGATGTGCGTTGACTACATTTCCGGAAAAAGTTGCCGGAACACGCTGTAGGTGTGCGTGTGTATGTGGGTGGATTTTCGTGCACAAAAGAGGAAGCATAATCAAATCACCCCTTTTTCCGGTAAATCTCCTCCGCGCTCATGGTTTCACGATGAGGAGTCCTCCCTCCCTTCCCGGAGAACAGAATCCACATCAAAGCACCCGGACCCGCAACTCTTTTCCCTAGCGCGCGGAGGTTTTCCACGGTGCACGGAGGAAATGATAACCGAAACCTCGGTCGATATGTCTGCGTTTATTATTTTTCTCCATCGTGGAGGTGGGTGAAAAGCGGGGCGGGAAGCAAAAAAAAACTCCACCGAACGCGAGACAAACTAAAGGATGCTGAATTTTCCGACCCACGACGCATTCATCGGGGTTCGGGAAACAAAAACACCGAACCGAACCGAGCAACGGGGGCCGCGGGATAAACAAACCAGAAAAACGCGAACACTTTTGGAAAAACATTCTGGGAAAGGTTGCAGCTTTCCCGCTTGCATCAAACCCTCCGCCCTGCCCCCGCCAGGATGGGACTTGCCGAGGGAAATGTAAACGCAATTACTCAATCTCGTAAAATGGTAACACTTTTCACGTACATTTCTTTTTTTAAATATTTTGTTTGTTGGTTTAGTTTTCTTCAACTCTCTTGCGCGGATGCTGCCGGGTGGATTTTCCCGCGTATCGTACCGGTCGGGTCGGTGGCGTCCGGATTTGGGGGGAAAACTGGCAAATACAGTTGATGAGGGTTGCCCTTCCCATTTGTCAAAGCCGTTGTTAGCAAAGTCAAAGTTGCAGCCCGGGAAAGCGATAAGCGATGGATGGAAAGTGGAGTCGGAAAACTGTTTCCGAACGGAAGCACGGTGGGTGTGTTTTTGCCTTCCGTTAAAAACGAATGCAATGCATTGCAACACATCCTTGCTGCACAGAATCAACACTAGCACTACTATTATCATCATCATCACCATCATTATGATGATCATCCCGTACCATCGAGACGCTTTTCATATCGTCTCACATCCAAACGGCACATCTTACCCTCGTGGGAAAAACAACGTACGCTTCACCAAAATGCCACTGCAGACGTAATCGTTATGTGTGTATGACTGTGTGTCTGTGTTTGCGAAACGTCTGTGATTTTCCCCGGTCCAACCGAGTATGTAGGTAGTACCGCTTTGCTACGGTTTCCGATCCCGTAAAGTGCCGTATGGTTTTAAGCAGTTTAAATATGAGCACCAAAAGCAACAGGACCGACCGCTGAAAGGGGTTTTTACAGTCAACAATATTGCCTGCCGGCACGATAAAACAGCAAACATTAAATACTGTATCCTATTGGCTTGCCACAGTCACACTCACACACACACACACATAAGAGAGGCGCTAGGCGTCTTCATCATCATTTTTCGTCAACACACACGAAAGGACAAAAAATGAAAACAGATTTTGTCTGCCGAAGTTTTCTTCGAAATTGCTTGGAGCCCAGAAGAGTTGCATGCTTCAGGAATATTAGAAGATCCATAAAAGCACTTTGTTTTGTATAAAATATGAGTTTGAATTTAAAAACGAATTTCCAAGAAACACTATATTCGGGACATTCAAAAGTTTTATCCATTATGAAATATTTCCAACCGGTTGTAATTTGATTTTCTTACAGCATGCATAAAAGGAAACTCCCATCTTCTGGGTTTCCACCTCTCGTTTCTAGAATCCTAAACGAAGTAAAAAAAGGATACAGCTTCGGGACAACGCTTCGTTCGATCGTGTTAGAGAAAACCCAACCTTCGCGCGAGTCTTGCTCGTTTAATGTAGGGAAAACTGTTCGAGAACGCGTTTGCTAAACGTATCGTGTCGTACTTGCGGCGCTCATTTTCTCTAGAATCAGTTCCGGTAGCTTTTCTTTTCTCCTACTCCAGTTGTTTTTTTTTTTCTTTTGCTTGAGAAAGCCAAACACACCCACTCCGGGGAGGCCGGGTGCAGCCGCCGACGCAGCGACGTTCCCATTATGCCATTGCCCCTGTCACGGAAGGCAAACAGACCGGATGACGACGGAGCACCGTCAAATTTCACTCCATACGAACGTTCGGTGCTATCGAACGTAAAACACGTCGTTGCTCTTCCGAAGACCGCCCTGAAGGAGTTGGCGTTCTTTCTTTCGACATCCCGACATGCGTTACACGGACGACAAGGCAAGGACCAAACCTCGCGAGCGTTAGGATGAGAAAAGTTTTGAGGTCAATGCATCAACCCGTTGCGAACGAAACCAACGCCCCGAAGCGATTCCGAGGAGGTTTCGTTCGTTCGCCCACCGTTTTGATCCGGCGTAATGATTGTATGTGGAAAGTGGTGAAAATTGTAATTTCACTCACAACAAACCAACGGCGTCTCGTTGCAGATGATTGTCGAACGTATCTGGGAGTTTTCTTGTTCATTCAAAAATAAGAAATAAAGTGAAAAAGCATACCTTCTTTTGGGTGAAGGAAAATCCGGTGGCAGAACCTCAAACCATCATTTCTTTCCCGCACCGAACACGCCTTCCCAGCCCCCCCCCCCCCCCCAAAGGAGGAAAGCCCTCGACGGGCGCGCCTGCTAAGCTGTCGATAAGAAGCAATTTTCTCTACCATAAACGACGAATGGAAAATGGGGTAAAGAGAGTGAAATGCTGGTAGAGCGATGCCCACAACAATTGCGCCGGGGAAAATGTCAAGCCGGAAATCAACCGTACAGCGTACAGCGACGTACGCCGTCGTCTGGAACGCGTCGGTTGGAACCGCAACCCATACTCAGCTTGAGCACATCCTTGGCGGTGGTCGAAAAGGACGGATTAGGGCCAACAACAAGGCAAACCGACCAAATGGCTCCACCAGCGTTTCCATTGTGTCCAAGCAGAGACGGGCGTAGGGATAAGTTTAAACTAGCCCGGAGTAAATAAGCCTTCCCGGGCTGAAGAGAAACAGAGTTGTACCTCGAAGGACATCCTTGGGTCCAGTTTGAGTGTTGGGAAAATAATTTATTTCACTCACGCATCCCCGTGGAACCGCATGGCCTCTACCAAGCCCTGAAGTGTGTGTGTGTACCTTGACACGTACAACAGTTGCTGCTGTCGAGCCTGCTACAAAAGTAGCTGGAAAACTGAATTTACTACCTCGAGTGTTGCAAACTAGAACCGTTCTCTTGTCGTGCCGCGAAGGACCAAAACGGTGGCTAAACAGCGGGAAAAACGGAGCATGAAAAGCCGTACTACAGCACAGTGCTGCCATTTCGGTAGTGCTAGGATGAAAACTACAGCACACAGGCGCTGCGGAAAAGTTGGGTCGTGTAATGGGCGAGTAAAAAGTAGAATGAGAAAGAAAAAAATATGTATACGACTAAAGAAAGCGGAATTCCGTCTGACAGACACGGAGACCGGGCCCGGGTGTCATGCTGGTGCGCCCGTGGACCGCCGGAAGTGCCCAGTGCCGCTGGCGGAAATGGCAAACCGGTAGCACCAGCCACCGAGGGGCGCGCGAATTTTCCCCACCGGAATCGAATAGTTTCCGCCCGGTTCGTTTAATTTTCGCGTGCTATTTTTGCTCGCCTTTTTGACTTTTATTTGAGTGGCGCCAACCTCGCCGTGTCCCCCAAACCAAGTCGCTAGGGATTCTTTTGCACCGGGAAGGATTTCCCCACCCCCATCCTACCACCTTTTTGATCCTTCTGCTGGATTCTGAGTTTTATATTTTTGTTCCCGTACTGCCAGTTTCCCCGCAAAAGACAAACGGAAAGAATGCGTTCAACGGTTTCAAACACGGTGGGGAGGAATGGGGCGTGGTGGTTGGAGAAAGTGTGCAAATTATTCTTGATCTTTATTTCGCTCGCCCCGGGAAAAAGGTGGAAAATGGCTGGCATCGTACGAACGGGCAGCAATGGGGAGAAAGCATCGTCGTCTCGCAGCGAACCGGAAGATTCATTCAGCTGCGAAAACGGTATGGTAATTTGATATGATGCAGCGCGCGAGAAAAACGTTCCCAGCGCGCGGTTTGATGGGCAAATTAATTCCTTTACATTCACACCCCTTTTATACGTTGGTGGGAGAGGGGTTTGAAGATCCTTAAAATGCTTAAACAGGTAAGAAGCGTTGGGGAAATTAGAGAAAAACTTTAAAAGTCAATCAACGAAATGAAAACTGGTTGATTTGCTAGTCCCTAAAAAGTAAAGGATACAGTTTCTGTTAGCCCCTTCACAGTCTCAGTGTTTTTTGAGATTTTTTGTGATTTAGATCAGTACTGTGTTACATTTTGTTCAATTTCATCGATTAGTATCGCATAAATGAGTTAAAATGTACAAACATGTAATGACATGTTGAATCAACTCAACACAACATAGAATCAACGTCACACAACGAAAATGGAAACAAAACAGGCGACAAAAACTGCCCGAGCAAAACTATGAAATACTTAAACAATATCAACTCGGTTTGTGTTTATAATACTTAACAACCGCTTTCCACCACTTTGAGAAGTTAAGTTGAAGAAGTTACCTGTAAAGAAAAATAGAAAAAAACAACATGTTAGAGAAACCGATAAACAACTGCAAAGCAATAGCAATCAACAAGCAGACCATAAATGTTTCAAAAGATAGCACAATTTGGGGAAAGAGATCAATTCTGACATCATGTCTCGTGACATGATGCTTCACCGGATCATAAAACACAACCCTCATGATCCTTCGTCATCAAACGGTTGGTCAACCAACTTCCATCAAATACTGCCGTTTGTTTGCAACTCGATCAGCTTCCCAGTGTTCGCCATTTGACAAACCAAACGGACCTCAAACAATCCTTGTTTTGAATAACTATCATTAACCTGAAAATATATAACCACAAACAATATCCGGCACCGGGTCGGATGAAAGGACGATGTTTGGCCCTTTTTGGTTTTCGGTCACCGCAAGGAAGTTTACCCCCCCGATCGTTTGTACCTTCCATTTTCGTATCTCTCTCTCTCTCTTTCTACCCCTCAAAGGAAAGATAAATTCATCATCATCTTCATGTCGGTTTTCCCGGAGGCCTTGCGAATGGGAATGGTCCATGTGAGCGTACCCTTCCTTCCGGCATCCGTTCGTAGTGACGAGCAATTAGGCTAATAGATATTTAGATTTCCTTCGGTGGAATCTTAACAATTCTGTGCTTTCCTGTTTTCCCTCCCACACTCCGCGTTCGGCAGGTGGGTTGGGAGGAAAACTTCCTTCCAGGATGATTGTTCCCGGTGTATTGACAGCTTTGATAGCATTTGCGTTTGCGGTCGACTGCAGCTCCGTTTGCCCCTCGAAGCCATTAGCAACACATAAAATGACATGTGCCTACACACATACACCTTCGCCATTGGAAAATAGAGAAAATTCATCCTTTGATGTGTGGCACGGTTGATCACAACCACCGGGTCTCACGTTTCCGGCATTCGTCCTCCTTTTGCAACGAGTGCGGAAAACGGTATTCTGTCGCCGGAAAATTCATCATTTTACATCCTTCCTTCCAGGGAAAATGTTTCACTCTAATGTTCACCAATCGGAAATCGGATGCGCGGGTTTAGGAACTATAAATCATGCTTCTATTATTTTCCAGCAATACAAATGCGCCGGGAAATGGGGAGACAGACTGGTTAATTATTATTGAATTGCATTTTCCGACAAACCACAACTATCAATTCTGTCCAAACGAGGGACAGGAGTTCGGAAGGGCCTCGGGAGGAAACGACTCGCACACACCGTTGTAAAAGAAAACGACAACATAGTTTCCCGAGAGGAAACACGCTCCGGTTGCACCAACGGAAGCGAATATCCGCAATCTGCATAATTCACCCGGTGGTGAAGAGGAAAGGGAAAATCCTAATCCGAAGCCGTACGCCAACTCCCCGGAGGGAAAACACCTTCAAAGGCGCGCAAACGGAACGAAGTTTGTGTTAATTTGTGTAGAGATAAGCGCAAAACGCAACAACAAACAGATCGGGCGAGATGTTGTGCACGCTTTCATCTCGTCGCACACAAACACAGGCGGCCGGTGCACTGACGAGTGCATTCTATATTTAATTAGTAATCATACACGAATAATCTAAGCGCTTGCTTCGTATGCACTGGAAGACTGGGGGAAATCCGTCCGTCGGCCTGGGTGGCGTTGGAACGTATCGTCTTCCATTAATCTTGCGACGTAAACGTGCTTCCTGGAAGTTGCATCAACCGCACGCGTTGCACCCGAGCGATGCACCTAATTAAATTAAAGCACAACAGATAGAAAAGCGACAACTATCATCTTCCGAAGATTTGCAATAACTCGACGTGCGACGTGCGTTTTATTTTTGAGAGTGTCGGTTCGCTAAAGACCGAAATCAACACTCCTTTCAAACTGTCACCGCAACTTTTTCGGACAAACATTGTCCGCAAATAATTTGGCTATTAATGGTTTAAAATCTGACTTTAAATTTGCAAACCACTTCGCCACCGTCCGAGCTTATCCGAGGGGAAAATTTACCCAACAAACCAGCCACCTTCCTTCCGCCGCAAACATCGAAGAAAACCCATTATAGCCAAGTGAATATTTGATAAGCTCTCACCTTTCCCACCAGAAAAGGCGAACCGGCGACCTAAGTAAAGGATTCCTCCAACGGCTCGGGGTTCGGCGGGTCAGGAAGTGGTAAAAAGAACTATCTCCTCTTCCAGCCACCGACACGGAAAAGCGACAAAATGGAGTGTTCAAGCGTGAGGAGCTCATGAAAAAGGACCACCTCGTCGGACAAAGGCATTGCGAATGGCAGTAAAACCTCGCACCGAAGTAAAACTTTCGAGTGAACTTTTTAAACTATGACCGTATGGTCGAGCGGCAACGTGGCCGATCATCCCCAAATCTGGGCTGCCAAAACGGAAAAGGTGGTGAGGGATTTTCTTCCGGTGTTGTTACTCGAGAAAAGTTCGTACAAAATGGGTGGACTCCGTACAGTTTTGTAACGATGCGCAGGAATGCTGAAGATGAGGATCTGCTGATACCTGGCAGATATTTTAAGGCGGAAAATGTTGAAAAATTGTTAGCCACAATTATATTTACTGTATGTGAAGAATAGAATTTATTACCTAAACTATCATCTTTATTCTTTACCTTACAACTACAAATAATATAATTAAAGATGAATAAAAAATGTTTGTCTCTTTCCCTTTTGAATAATTTGTTGAGATTAATGATAGAAAAGTAAATTTACTCGTACATTGACGTCGATACCACGCTTCCTTCCAACGGTACGGGCAAACACAACCAGCAAAGGTCGTCATTAAAGTTTATGCTCGCCGTTGTTTACCCGAAAATCAATCGATCAATACGCAATTAATATCAATTTTCTCAGCATTACCACCGGCCGCCGGTCGGGCTCTAATGACATGCGTGTTATTTGCATTGTTCATCGCGAAAATTCCTCCCAACGGGGTTCAATTTCCCGTGCTCTTCTTGTGCCATGTTGACGCACAGCCCGTTTCCATGGCCAAACAACCGTCCGGGAAGTGGACGGTCGATCGAAGCAGCCGACCCAGCCAGGCAACGGCAGTTTAATGAAGTAGAGAAATCACATTAGCCAGGACAAAACGAGCGAGCCGTTCGGTCGTTCGTCCAGCGCCAGGCAACAACCGGTAGGAAACTGTAGCGCAACCGCCCCGACGGCCACCAAAAACCGGGAGCAACAACCGCGTGGCACAAATTATCCGCCGACGGGAAAAGGAAGTCCCGGAAGGAAGCACCCGTCGGCGGCGGAAAGAGAGAGCGGGGTGCCGCAATAACGCTTAATAAACAAACAATAATAGCACAATTTTATGGACCCATCCACAGCGCGCCATCGAAGTGTCCTTTACGTTGCGGCGACGCCGGATTGTCCATGGCACAGCGTGACGCGCGCCGGTTCATTATCGCACGAATCACCCGGGCGCGCTTTTATGCTGCATTTTCGCGCACGCCCGTTTTCCACGACTCCCAACCCTTGGCGCGGACGGATTTTATGATGCTTGCAGAATACGCACACCTGGAAAAATTTTTCATCGAGGAGGATTTGCGACGCGCACCGTGCGATTTTCATCCCAACCACGCTACCTGTTTGTGTGTAAAAAAAAAAAAGGAAAATCCGTCCGATATGGGACCGAAGGAGGTGAGGGCCGGGGATGATAATAGAAATTCAATACATATAATTATTTGCTAATTTGCATATTTATCCCGGATTATCACAGCACAGCAGGGGGAATGTTTCCGTCGCACAAACACAAAGGACGCGGCTTTTCCGAGCATCGATTCCGGCGACTCCAAATGGCAACTGTGTAACGGAACGCACCCATCCCAAATTCGGCCAGCTTTCCGCCACCAATGTTTACCGGTTAATTGTCGATCGTGTCTGTAAAACACGGCCAAAACCATGGACGATTTGGCAGTACGCGTTTGCATTCGGGGAAAATATTCATGTTATTATTATTCAAATGCAAATACGCCAACCACCAGCGTTCGTTCGTTCTCGCTGCAGTATTGTTTTGCAAGGATTAGGTGCTAAATGAAGCGCGGTCCAGCATTCATATCGGGCCCACCAGACGACGGTTGGGTGCTTAGATTCACCCTTCGGTTGAAGTTTATTAAATTCAAATTTCATTTAATTTTCCTCCCTCCTAAAAGGTTCAAAAGGCGATAAAAACGCGCAACCCCGAACACTAAATGCAATGCGAAATTGTGTATTCATTTAGAATATCGGCAACCTCTGCTTTTCCTCCCCCACTAGGGGGAGGTGTAGCAGATTTTCCCAAAATGTTTTTGGTGGAAAATGTCCTGCTTCACATACACGCACACACGTACAAACAAATCGGGGTATAGTGTGAAAAGCGCGAGGAAGGATTCTAAATTCTAGGAAAATCCAATACACAAAATGCATAACACCACATTTTCAAGCGCGCAAACAAACTCGTTTTAATTTCGTTTGCTGGTGTGTTCTACTTTTTGCTAAGGTTTAGGAACCTTTCTGCACTAATGAGTGCATTTGTGACGAGCTGCAGAAAATTCAAGTGAATGCTGAATTTCCCCCCATTTGCACGTGCGTGCGGTGAAAAGTTTCGGGAAATTTAAGCACCTGTTTTGCTGGTAATTTTCGTTCCACTTCCCGTTCGCTCTGAAATTGTGTACGCGCACCCATTTTCCGTCCAAACTACGTTGACCTGCAGCAAAATGCAGCTATGCACGCGGGGCCATCTATCTTCGGGATGCGGATTTGCAAGTCGGCCGATTCGGAAGCTCACGGACGATGTTCCACACCCACACCAAACAGAGGTTTGGCCGTGCGGTTGCGTTGTGCGCCAGAATTGATTTATTGCCCCCCGATAGCCTCTGACGCGATGCGTCCGGAGTGCGGGCTAATAAACAGCAATTCACCGGAGCTGACGGGGGGAACCTGAAATAAATGCCTGCCTTACTTGGCACGGCGAAACGAGAGAAATGATCGGTCCAATTCCGGGAGTCTCGGGGCCACAAACGGCCCACGTAAATAATCACCACCGGCCGGCGGAAAGAAAGTGTCATCCGAGATGGAAGCAACTCATCATCATCATCATCATCAGCATCACCAACGTCCTCGTCGCCCTTTTGCTCGATGTCATGACACTATGGTGCGAAAGTTGGAGTACACGGTCACGGGGCAAACTCCAGGAATCTCGTCACACAACCAACTACAGTTGAGCTCCTTCCGTTCGTAGCTGGTAATAATGATACGATGAAACCGTCACCGAGACCGAAGAGCTCAGACGTTGATCCGCTGGATGTTGGGTAGTTCCGAATTAACCCCTATCCCAGATTGTAGCCCCGTTTGGCCTCCACCAATTCATCTAGGCTAGAATTAATCAATTAGTCCAGCGGTGATGGTGCAATCATTTGTCGCGTACTGTAATGTGGACGGTCCCGAGCGGAGAACTTGATGAATTGGTTTTTATTGCTTTGCTTGGAATCCTCGCATCCGCATGCGGCCATTGCGCCATCGTTCCGGAGATCCGACGAGCTAAGCCAGCGCACAGATGAGTACGATATGCCAACCGTGCAAGCCTCGGCTTGTGTGACCTCCTCCACACAAGTTTGCAGACGTTGCCCGTCGAACTGAAACATGTGTTTTCCGTGCACACTTCGCCGGTAGTAAAGGATCATCACGACCGGGCCCGACAAGCGCCAAAATGGGCGCCTACAAAACTTGCCCCCGACGACACTCGACGACAATGTCGTACGACGTTCGGCCCGGTCTATACGGGGCGGTCCGGAATCGGAACGACACATTCGTCCGCGCCGGCCAAACCCAACGCGAACCAACTCACAAAAAAACGGTGAAACACTTCTTTATGGCACAACCTGCTCCTGATCCGGAAGGGTATGTGAGGATTGAGGAAAACAACAACAAAAAAGCGGCGATTGGGGAAAACATTCTACACGAAATTTCAAACCATACCTCAGGGATGGCAAATCATTAGCGACCGTCAATAAGTTCTTGTAGTGTTTACGAAATAAAGAATAAAATTAGTTGCGTAGTACTTTGTACGGAGAATATCAAGAATATCAAATCAAGATTAAAGTTACTTGATATTTGTTACTTTAACACGACGACGGCCAAGCGGTTTTAGCACACTCTTTTAGTACAATATTTTTTAAAAAAATGTTTATAACATTTATTAAACCGATCGTTTTCGAACGCCAAGCAAAGACATAGCATCCCGAAGAACTTGTTTTTAATATTACTATAGTTTTTATGTTGCATTTTCATTTAAAAGTAATTTCATTGCAGTGTATGTGTTAAAAGCCTAAAAGACAACTGTACTCAGCCTAATGACATTAAAGCAATATTCACACAGGTTAAGAATAAACCTAAGTTTTTACATTTTTAAGACAACCTAGATTACGAAAATGTTAATTAAGTTGTAAATAGTGAAAACCTCAGCTAAGCATTTGTTCAAAAATCTGTTTCAAACAAAACGAACTCAAAACAATTCTGGGAAATCCCTTAGGAAACATCGATTATACAGTCATTAACAAAAAAATAATATTTATTTTACAACACCAGACAAGTTCGCCAACTCTTCCTTACGCTGTTCAGCGTACGGCATAAACGTACGTGGAAAAAGGAACGCACAAAAAGTGACCAACTTGGTAGGACCCCGAAAATGCTGCACGTTTCCTTGGAGGCTTTTTTTTAACCAGCCCGGCACGATGAACAACGGGGCACGATAGAATACCCTTCCCCACCTCCCCCTCCATCCCTGGTTTTCCCAACCTTATCCTTGAGGCCACTCCTTGTCCAAGAAGAGCGCCGTCCATAAATCGCGTTCGCTTCTGCGCGCCAAATCGAAAGGACCGTCCGAAACCGCGCGCGATCGAGCCCATCGTGGGTTTCCTCATTTGGTCGATTGTGCCAACAGCCAAAAAAACATACACACAACCAGGCGAACCCCAGATATTCCCCCAGAGGATGGCGTCGAAGGACATTTTCCGGGCCGGACAACTTTTACAACGCCTTTTTCACGTGTGACATGTACGTAAACAAAACAACATGCTCCGATGAAAACGCGATTCGGCGTGGGGAAGCGGAGCGAGCGAAGGGGGGAGAAGGAAGCGGTCCAACAACGCTTCACACCCAGGACACATCGATGATTATCAGCGAAAGCCGTGCGCAACCCTGAATGGTCACCTACCCTCGTGACGTTAAACGTGTCGTAAGGATTCGCGGGTGGGATTCATTTACCGACACGATTCCCTTTCGTCCCCTCGTGGTGTTGGTGGTCGCTGGGTTTGGGATAGCATATGCGATTGTGGGTGATGTTTTCCACGGACCTGTCTCCACGGAATCCGATGTTGAAGGACCCCACTGGAACACACGCTGGCGCCACCTATATGGAATTTACACATCCACACCTCACCATCTAACTCTCCGAAGAAAGGACACTATAGAGAAAAACAACTTCCAACAACCGGGCACCCCCTTTCCCAACGTTTCCACCATCAATTGCTGGCGATGTAAAATTATTCAAATTGAATTGTTTTCTCCCTCTCTCGCCCTCGGAACACCACAGCGAAAGGACGTGACGCGGCGAACAAAAGCGAATGGCATTTTAACCGAGCGAAAGAACAACCAATTCAGTTATGCTAATCGATGCGCGCACGATGTCCGTCTGGCCCCCAATGCTGCCACATACATACATGCTGTCAGGCCCGCCGCACAGACAATTGCCCGGAGACGAATCAAGTGAGTCGCCCGGTTTTTGGCCCAACTCGTCAAATGTGGCAGAAAGCAGTTTGCTTAAACTAGCGATAACAAAGCAAAGGAGGAATATTTGAAACGATTTCATTTAGAAGCAGCATATGTAGAACAATATCCAAATATGTTGATTAAGATTGGAATAGACTTGTTTGATGTTTAACAATTTAAATACTAATCAAGGACGCGATTTGATGATTTTATACGTTTTTACAAACTACCTAGAACAGCAATAAAATCTCTGGCAGACAGCAAGAACATGAGCAGATTTTTAAACCTAATTTTAATGACTTTCGAAATGCAAATTGAATCTACAAGAACCAACAATTGAACTAAAGTGTGTACAGGAGGTGTGTCAACAGTCGGGTGTTGCCATAAAATCCACCAAATCCACTCCATCAGTTGCGGGAAGCATGGGGGAAGAACAAATCCGCCAACATAAACCGCGCACCCGCGTTCCCTCGCCCGGGAGGGATGGCCAGCCAACATGTCAATCGTTTACGTGTCACTTTTACATAATCAGCTACGCATGGCCACCGCAAAGGGGTGGCTGGATGTGCCCTGTCCACCAAGCAGGGCGGATCGTGTCGACGTTTGCGAAGCCCGATAAAAAGCTAATCAAATCGAAATCTAACACCTTTCTGCTAGATGCGATGGTATCGAATCGATTAACCTACGGGAAGTTCCAGTTCCCAGAATATCCCACGCCCAACCGTTTAGGGCAGGGGTCGGCATACATTTGCTGAAAAGGGCCAGATGATTAAAAGGTAACGGAAAGCGCGGGCCGAATACCTTAAATCATCGTTTCATGTTTTCAAAGTAGTATCCTTTTGATTGATGTTGAATTTTCAATAGTAAATTGTCTTAAAAAAGATTTAAAAGATAAAGTGTTTGAAACTTCATCGTTAAACTTTTTTAACCATTTTCATACTTATTTTCGATGAGTTTTGAATTTTTCTCAATGTATAACAGGAACACCTCGTTGAATAATTTTAACCTTCATATTTGGTAAGAAAACAAACCATACATCGTGAACAAATCCGTTAATAATTCAGATTGGTGTTTAGTATGAAGCACTACATACTTTTCTTACGGGCCGGATAAAACCAGTTGGCGGGCCGGACTTTGCCGACCCCTGGTTTAGGCTTTTGTGCGGATTATGCGTGGTGCGTCGCTTTTGCCGGAGAAAGGAAATGATCGAGCAGCGGTTTTGATAGCAACTACCATTAGCATTAGATGGTCTGGTCTATCCATTCCTTGTTGGAATGTGTTTTACTGTTTACTCAAGACTTTCAGCCAACTTCTTATCGGCGTAGTGTGTCCATGAGAATGATGATAATCGAAATTGACCACAGACAGCTCAAACAAGACACAGGGACAGCTTTCGACAAGGACGAGGACAAAAGTGAAGTACCTTCGCGATAATTGACACGGTTATCCTCGCGCCCGAGTCAGATGAAGCCAAGAAAATCTCCATTTAATGAAGTAAGCATAACCGAACCGTCAACGTCAACTACTTTCGAAGCGCCTGAAGAGGTCTCCTCCGCTTGGCTCGGTAAATGCTGCCGGACATCGTACCAGGCTGAAGTGGCTGCCCCCGGGGACACTTGTGGTTTCAATTTTCCATCCACTCCAAACACACAGCCACCATTGAAGGCGAAAGCGCTCCAAAGTGCGGATGGTTTTCGGTCTGAAGTGCTCAGGTTGGTTGTCACTTCAAACCGGTAATAACGTTATTAGGTGTCCGCTGCCATTCGCAATGTGTAAATCATACCACAAGCCGAAATTCGATTGTGCAATCAGCAACCTTTATCTTCTGCAAAGTTTTTTGTTTTATCATCACCGTGTTATCGATAAATCACTGCTAAGCCACTCGGTGAAGATAAGGCAAAACGGCACTGGCCGGGTTTGTGGAGAAAAGGGGTTAACCACACTCCATCGGATGGCATTGATTTTTGGAAGTTTGTATGTTTTCACAACGGCTTTCCCAAGCGGTCCGAAAGTCATAAACCCGAACCCCGAAAAAGGTCAAACCCTGCCAGGGGCACTAAATAAATATGTTACGGAGCGGGAATTATCATAAGAAAACACAAGGGACATGGATTATTTTCATTCCTAGCCACTCTCCTGCTGGCTGGCTAAATAAGTCCACACGACGACCACCCGACGCCCTCTTCCCCATGTTCCACCCAGTCTTCGCATAAATTAGCACCATGTCCACCACCCGAATATCGGGGGATGGGATCGGGCGTACGAAAAAGGGTATCAATGAAACACCACTTGACCAACATCAATCATCTGATTTGCATGCGAAATAAGACATCTGTGCGATGGCTCGAATGGTTGTCGTTTATAGACACGGCCACGACCAGAGTAATAATACGCCGATGCCACACACGAATCAAACCGAGAGCATCGTTGGGTATTGTTTGTTTGCGTGTCAGAGACAGAAAGATGTTTGTGTAGGGCTAATAAAAATATCGGACGAATGTAGTAACATGCTCCGTTTATGGCTATGTGCTATTTGATACAATAATGCAAGCACATAAAGTGATCTTCACAACTGACGTTCCCGTTTCCATAAAGAAGGATCGCGATTTTGGCAATCTGCCTATCGGTTTCGACCGAAGAAATCATCCGGCCAGTATCATGCCTCCCCGTCTACCTTTTGAACTCCTGTTCTGCGTAATTTATGTAGGAAATAAAAACAACTCATTACCAAGTAATTTAAACTGGCGTCCAATTTAAAATATAGATTGATAGCTTCAAATCATCCCCAAACACCTCAACACCTTACAAGAACCCATCTTCATCCGGTGGGGGGAAACGGTTGGGGTGACCTTATCAGACATCAAAACTCCGCCAAGCCACCGGGTTTACACGTTGTTGGCTTCGCGCAGGACCTTATATGTTGATAACTCGAGCCAGCCTCGCCGCTAATACCAACGGTAAACCACGGAGTTTGCTATGGTTTTCTAATCACACCGCGAATGGTGTATGTGTTACCCGACATCCGAAACCGATGGGAGCGTCACCGCGACCTCTGGTGGTACAGATTCATTCTCAAAATTCAGCTGAATGAAAGCGCCACAATCAGGCCGGAGGGAAGGAGCTGATGTCTGTGGGCCGTTTGGCAGCAGATTTTCAATCGTCTAAACTTCGCCACCGGATACCAGAAGACAGGCCCCGTTTGGTGTCCATTAAGCTAAAAATGCCGCAGTTTGTGTGCTGCTTTTGATTGCATGTTCTGGAAAGGAAGCGCAGTCCCAATTCGATGACCAATTTTTTGATCCGATCGAGTTAATGGGGCAAGGATCCGGTTTTTTTGGGACAATGTGGCGACAGTTTCACATGCGGGAGTATTATAATTTCGTCGATCGAACAACCAGTTTCGAAAGATTCAGCTCTTTTGTAATAGGCTTTAATGAAGAACCCGTCGACCGACGCGAGGTCTTAAACATTGGAATCAACTTTTTGTTTTTCGAAAGAAGAAATTAATTAGCCGAAACAAAACGCTGGCACTCACTGGGGCTCGACAAGCTGCCGGACAAGAAACTGTCAGAGTTGAGAAGCGACAAGCAAAAAAACTAAAACAACATCGTTAGAAGCCGATAAGAAATCTGCCATAGCGGATCTTCTTCCGTCATCGGCGGGTATCGCTGAGTCATACGTACAGCCGCGTGTACAAGGTTGTCCGTGCTCCTTGCCAATTCCCCCGCGCCCTCTGCCACGTCGTCGCTCTCTTGACCCGATCCGGATTGTCCCTTATCTCCGACACGCTACAGCGCAAACAGCTGGCCTACGGTCGTTTCGGGCTGCGTCTGACCGAGCCCAATTGCCGGCGGCTGGCCTGCATCCGCCATCGGGGTTAGAGGCACGATAATCCGCTCCCGGCGTGCGATGCAAATGACCCCACGCGCGACTCGTTAACACCGTTGCACCGAACGGCTTCCAAGTCTGTGTCTGAGTTAGCACCTTGTTCGCGCGGGATGTTCTAGCGATCCTCGTTAACATCGGAAGCCTCAATCCCTGGAGCATATGTTCTAGACTGAAGTGAATTGCAACACCCCAGACGACATCAGCTTTCCACATATTTCACCTGCTGGTAGAAAACGCGTTCCCGGAGCCACCAACATCATCGCGATGAGTTGTGTACGCGGGAACTACCGCGTTGGACATACAGTTTTGTACGCGTAAAAAACGGGACCCACGGTCAACCTTCCCGCGCCGTGGGAGATGAGACAAGGAAACGGACGACGGCAAGCAACAAATGGTTCCTTAGATGGAAACACAAACTGGTTCGTCCTCCTTCGCCTTTTGACGCCTGACGGAGGGGCGCACTTTCGAATTGTTTCGCTCTCGTCGTCCTCTCATTCGCAAGTCGCTGTCCACTTTGTGCTGCAGTGTACCTTACTCCTATCGATGGCCACCGACTCGCCAAAGAGATTGCGTTGTTTGCGTGACTTCACGCAAGAATCTTCCACGTAGGGTTTTTTTCTTGTTGTGCTCCACACGTTGTCGTACGTCTGAAGACGCTGTTCAAGAATCCACGACAATCGGGGCAATGTGTCCTTTTACGTGCCGGGACTTACCACTCCATATTCGATCGGGGTGTATATCCATTTTGGGATTTTGGGAACGGTTGACCACACTCTTCCCCAGATCCAGAGATCGCCCCCTGCCATCACTTCCTGCCATCTTCCCGGTCGGCCTAATAACGCGTGCAGAGAATTGGTACGCCACGGTGTCCCCTTTCACCGGGGGCCCATTTACGGACGCACCGAAACGTTGTGTGTCCTTCGCAAGCCCCGGGCTTCTGTTTCGCGCGCCACAATTCCAGCACTTGTTTGCCTCTCCAAGGCGAGACGGGGGGGGTGGGGGGTTCTCCAGACCGCGGCCGGCTGCACCGTTGGGCGGCCAATTTAAAGCGATCCGGGCGTCGATAAGCCGTGCCCCGGTGGTGTAAGCGATATTTAGCCGATCTCGTGCATGATTATCACCTGCGAACGTCGCCGGCGTGGTCCGAACATGGCTAATTACTTCATTTTACTGCCATTTGTTACCGATCTCGGCCGGCTCGGCCCTCGTGGTACCTTTTCCTGTTTCCACACACACACACACACACACACAGACGTGTGTGCAACTCGGCGTCGTGAACAGTACCGGTTCGTCGATCGACCACCCCTGCTCCAAAGGCCTCCTGCAGTCTCCTCCCTCCCATGGTGGGAAGGTTGAAGTAATGGTTTTTCAAACGGGTTCGTCGTCGGCTTGATCCGCGCGGTTGGCGCGTGAAGGCAAACATAATGCTCGTGAGGACGCGAGGCCTACCACCGTCTCGCCACCGCATCGAGAGCATAAGCTAGCCCGCACCCCGCAACAGAGAGATCCAATAATTGCCCCTCCAACACCCCCTGCTCCGGGGAGGGATGTGTCCCATTGATTCTTTGACGTGTCTTTGGGGCCATTTTTCATCGCCCTGGTACGTTTAAGGAGTTGATTTCATTTTTCTCCCATTTTGCACAATACTCGGCTTTGGCGCGCTGGTGCGGGACAGTTGAATAATCGGGTTGGTATGGTTATGGTAAGAAAGAGGAAAAAAAATTAAAGAAAAACCACAAATGAGGAAATATGATACGTTTCCCAAAAATGGTAGCACCAGATGTGTCTCCAAAGCTGCATGCCAAATGGTTTCTTCAGATCTCTGGTGGGGTCGTGCAAGGTCGGGTTATTATTAATGATTAGGCGTTTCGGGAAGGAGAATTCGAGTGGTAAGCTACGAAAAGCGTGTCACCGAAAAGATTGAATTGTGCAATTTTCAATCGAAGGAAATATGAAGTATGCCTTACTAAACCTTTGGTTTTAGTTTCTAGTTTTAGTTTTAGTAGAGTTTTCTCAGGATGGAATTACATTCCTTTTCATAATTTTTTACTAAAAAAAGATTTAATTTCAGAATTTATTCGATTTCGACGAAACATCGACAAACAGGAGCGACCCTTCGTAGGATAGTTTGTTGCATATTTTGTTTGAGTAAACAAAACCATAGTAGACTGTCCTTAGCTCTTAACGTTAGCAGGCTCTTCGCCATTTGTGTCACATTTTCAACTCCCTGCCCGGCGCAAGGGAAGGCGCGCAAGTGGCCGTGGACCCAACGGCTGCTCCCGTTGGATGTTGGATTTGTTTTCCAAAACCGGCGACACAACGCGACACGCGAGTTTAGCTTTCGCGTGTTCGACAACAGACCCCTCGGAAACCCCGGCGGCGTCCGACTGCTTCCCTCCAAAAAGGCATGTTGTTTGGCTTTGCAATTATTCACCCCGCGTGTATGCAGCGGCCGGGACAGTTTGAAACAGCCGGTTTTTCGTCCGCGCGGCCTCCAACCACGGTGGGTTATCGATCCTATGCTGGCTAATGCTGCGCTATGTCTACGTTTCACAGCCTACTTATACCGCACCGCCAATCACGCCTCTCACTCGCACTCACCATCGTGCACCATCCATGTCCATCAACGACCTTTTTGTTTCCCCTGTTTCCCCCGCTGGGTTACCTTACCTTGACTGGCGTAACATTTTGTAAACATTAGCGAAAACACCGTCGCCATGCATACGATTAGATGCCGGCGTGCCGTGCAGCTTCGGAGCATCATCTCCTCGTTGCCGCTGTTGCTTGATGCTGTTGTTTCACGCTGCTGGCACTACTCCACGCAGATCGCTTGCCAGCACCGCACATCGAGTGTGCCAACCACTGTGCAACAACCCGTTCGCTCGGGACTTCGACCAACAAATTGTTAATCAACAATTCGATCAACAATGGCTGTTGGGGAGCATCGGTTCACTGTATTATCACTTCACGCTAATGTATTCACCACCTTTCTGCGACCGCATCCGCAGCATCGATTTCATTTCGTTGGCAAGCCACTATTCGCCGTAGGCTTTGGTGATGCTAAATGTGTCGTGAAATTAATGAAACATTGCACACAGCACGATACGCGCGATAAAATAATAATAGAAGCACTCTTTAATGGCACAAACACCACACCACCAATCGTACAATCGTGCACTACGTCCAACGTAGCTCCGCACTTCACGAGAGTCCAACAAAAACTGATCTGCTTGTTCTTTCGCTTCGGCTTCGGAAAAAAAACCTTTGTGGGAAAGAGAGGACACCTCGGGCGAAAAATGAAAGGAACCTGTGTGGGAAAGAGATAGCACTTAGGGCGAAAACGTAAAGCAATTTAGGTTGAAAAGAGGCAATTTGCAAATAACTTTTTTACTCCTCAACCGATTTTGACAAATGACCCCTTAAACGAAAGGTCTATGAAAGACACGTAACTTTTTCTTATGAAAGAGACTATATTTTGACCATCTTTTCCAATGTTTTCTATAAATTCCCTCCTAAAACAGAGAGAACAATTTTCTCTGTCGAAGAATGAACCGGATCACAAACCCATTTGCATTTTGTACACAAACACTTCCACATCCGTGTATGTACACGAACCGGGAAAAAACGGTTTGCCGGTTCAGGTCATTGAGCTAGAACATGCGGAACATTTCAAGGCTATTTTTACCGTTTCAAATGTAGAGTAAATTTCGCCTGAATTATGAGAGGGAATTCGCCTTTTCGCCGGAAAAATGAGGGTCGAAAATAAAACGTCATTCTTGGCCAAGGTTTCTAAGATGGCATATCATAGTACTAAGTATCTTGATAATGACATTGCTGCCAACCTGATGACGAGCTGTCAAATATGTCATTCTAGTAGCGATGGAATAGGAATACGGGAGTTAGTTCCTGGAAATATGTTTAAAAAAGAATGAATGTCAAAAGCAAAATATTATAGGTATTTTGGTTACTAAAAGCTGCTTTCTCGGGGAAAATTTGCTTCATTAAGTCAGGGTTTTTATTATTTAAAATTTTTCGAACTTGTTTGCTCATTTCACTATTTTTTTGGCAACATAATTGTAAGTTCCTTTTAACTCAATATGGGTTCGTAAGTCCATTGAAAGGATCGGTAAAAACCTACCAGGTCCCTCTCTGTGCTTGCATCACTATCGGCCCGCCATGCTTCTTTCTTTTCGATAAAGTGCGTTCGCGAAGACGTGTTGCGACTTCGGAGATAGTCTGCAAATAAAGGTGTTTATCGTGCCAAAATTACCCCGAAACATGCCATAAACTGATGCCAACAGCCTAACCTAACCATCAACTGCACCAATTTGTAAATTGGCTTGTGGATTTGTGAAAAAACGCTCATAAATCGTTTGTTGAAACGTTGACGGAACGTGGTGAGGTTATGCTCCAGTGTGTGTACGTCCCAGGTGCCGACGTACGAACCGGACGGACCAATAAGCGGATGTTCCATCAACGTGAACAACAGACGCCTCAGCATTAAATCACTGTGCTATTGTAAACAATGACTAATATTTCGTTTATCTATCGTTTTAGAGTCCCAAGATGACCACGGCAACCATTCGTACTCGTCGCTTCATGACCAACCGGCTGTTGGCCCGCAAGCAGATGGTCTGCGACGTCCTGCACCCCGGGCTTGCCTCGGTCCCCAAGAAGGAGATCCGTGACAAGGTTGCTGCGATGTACAAAACGACCCCCGATGTGGTGTTCGTGTTCGGTTTCCGCACCAACTTCGGTGGCGGCAAGTCGACCGGCTTCGCCCTAATCTACGACACCCTGGATTACGCCAAGAAGTTCGAACCCAAGCACCGCCTCGGTCGCCACGGACTGTACGAGAAGAAGAAGATGACTCGCAAGCAGCGCAAGGAACGCAAGAACCGTATGAAGAAGGTGCGCGGTACCAAGAAGGCCAAGGTTGGCCAGGCCGTCAAGAAGTAAGACGCTTACTCTTGATGCGGTGCTGCCGAAGGTGGTCGACGTCGGTCCGTGTTTTAAGTTTATATGTTTTCTCTTGCGCGGAAAAATGAGAAACATTCCGCAAAAGGAATGAGAATATAAGCAACAAACTACCATTTAAGGAGAAACCATACCCGGACAGTGTTTTGTGTTTGTTTATCAGGTGCAGTTTTTATTGTTGTGCAATCTTCGGTTTCTTTTTCACAATCTTTTTGCGTTTCTCGTTGACGCCGCCTGCTGAGGTGTTCGATTCGGTTTTCTTCTTTTCTACCAGCTCGTCCAGCTTGTTGGCGCTAATGAATTTTCTTTTCTTAAACTTTTTATCCGCTGCGGCCATCTGGAATCGGGGATCACTCGCTGCGGCTGCATTCTGTTGTTCCAGGTCCGTTCCTCGCCGGCGACGTTCTTCGTTTTCCTTTTTCAATCGCTCACGACGAGCCTGGTTACGTGCTTCTTTTTCCTCCAGCCACTTCGCTTCCATTTCGTCCGGATCAAGGCCCTGCCGCATCCAACCCATACGACGATAATTACTCTGTCGTTCATCAAAGTCCTTATTATCCAGGTTCATCTCTGCTTCTCGTCGCGCTACATTCACCTGCATGAAAATGCGCTGAACTAGTTTATCTGTAAATGGAAACATTTTTGAGTTGAAAGACGGTTAGAAGATCACCCAATGCTACACCCACCATCGACTGGATGTTCGGTAAGCTTCGTGTTGATGAGGCTCTCAATTTCTCCCAAAAACTCCAAATCCCTCGGAAAGCGGAAGATCGACAGCGCCAACCCAGACCGCCCGGCACGAGCAGTTCGTCCAACCCGGTGGATATATTCATTCGGCATCTTCGGTAGCCGATGGTTCAACACTAACTGGACGTCAGGAATATCAAGTCCACGACTAGCCACATCGGTCGCAATTAGTATTCGCACATGTTTCGATTTGAATCGACTCAGCGCGGCCACACGCTCCTTCTGTCGTAGGAACCCATGTAGGCACACATTTTCAAACCCAATCTTATCCAACGTCATCGACAGGACTTGGCAGTCTTTCTTGGAGTTTGTGAAAATCATAACGCTAGCATCTTCATGTTCCTCCCTGTATTCACGCAACGCTTCCACCAGCATCATGTCGCGATCGTAATCCGCACACAGGATATACCGTTGATCGAGCGTTTCCACCGTGGCCACTTCCGACTGTTCCGACCACTCGTACGCATCGTCCGCTATCGGGAGCACGCAGGACATCTTAAGAAAATCTTTCATCGTGGCGGAAAAGAACAGATTCTGTCGTTTCGCTGGCAGGAATTTGTTAATCACTTTTAAATCATCGTCGAAACTTCCACTAAGCACACGATCTGCTTCGTCCACTACCAGAAACTGCAGGGCAGCGAAAGAGTACGTATTACAACCCGACAGGTGGTCGGCCAACCGGCCCGGCATGGCTACGACGATGTGCGGGCGGGCTTGCAGTTTTTGGCTTTCGAGCAGCTGATCCGTTCCGCCGGTAACCACACAAACCCGCGCATTCATCGGCTTTCCGGCAACGATAAATTGTTCCGCTATCTGGTGCGCCAGCTCGTGCGTTGGCGTTAGTACGAGGGCAAAGTTTGCCGTAGGCTCTTCGCTTAATTTCTGCAGGATGGGCAAGGCGAAGGCAAACGTTTTACCCGATCCAGTTTTGGCTGCACCGATACAATCTTGCCCCTGCAGGATACGAGGTATGCATTCCACCTGAATTGGTGTCGGCCGGCGCAATCCTGAAAACAAATATAAGCGATCATATCCATCGAAGATTCTAGCAACTGTCGGCATGAACATGTACCTAGTTTCTCGGTTTGTCGTGTGATCCAGTATGTTAATCCTAAATCCGCAAACTTCTTATCCGTCCTCAAACTCATTTTGAGGTAAAATGCTTCAAATAACTCGAAAATACCTAGTTGAAACTATTACAATCAATCAACAAAAATGTTCAAACAACACGCGCGTGGTGATAAATGTTTTCTATCGCAGCACGCTGGCCAATTTTGACAGCTACGCAGGACCGTATATTTTTTAAATTGACGAACTTGTAAATCGTTGCTTTGAATTGAGTTTAATTTAAATAGCCTACAATGATGGTTGGCAATGAGCACACTTATTTATGTCAGCTTCTCATTCAGTTTATTGGTTTTATTACAAATTTGTCCTTTTTCTATTATTTTAATTCAAGATTACTATACAGCCATACTAGGGAATTAAATAACCTTGGCTGGAGAATGTAAATAAACATGCGTCACGCCACATCTTTGCGTGCTTTAGTTCTTCTTACTACGCATCAGCTGTTCTGCGGCGAAAGGCGGAGGAAAAACAACACCAGCAAGCGCGCACCAGAAAGAAAGTGGAAAATCGTTTTTCCGTCACATTTCACTTGTCAATGGCGTAGGAGCCCGTCCGAAGTAGCTAGATGTAGAAATGAAGTTGAAATATTGTTGAAGCGTTCGGGCTTTAACCTTCTCTGATACGGGTTCTGTTTTATTACGAGTAAGCGCGTAGTGTTTATGGTGTTTTGTGCTTCGATTTGTCGTATGGGACACAAACGTTCCACGGGGGTTTGAGTTCGTTTACATTTCCCCTCCCCTAACCGATAGTGCGTGATGCAGATGCATTTGCAAGTGAAAGTAGTGAGTGTGTGTTAACATTCCAAAGAAAGTTTGCTGCAGCCGGGCAGAAGAAAGAAGGCAGAACGGCGGCCGAATTTGCGACTGTTCACACTTAATGCGCTTAACCTTCCGTCCCTTCTCGAACACTCGTGGCGTAATGCTGGACTTTAGCTTTACGCTTTTCCTTTCTGTTCTGCTCGGCCTCGGGTTCATCTGGCTCGCCGGGCGCTTCTTTCTGAAGGAGGATGTCGTGTACATACCGGACAACTGCCGACGGCATGCGTGGAAATCGGTGAAGCTGCTGTCGCGGGCCTGCGTATGCTCCGTGTGCGATACGTCGATGTCCTCGAACGGGCACTTTTGTGAGAGCTGCGGCGTCTGTTCGGACAATGGATGCGTCCGGAAGGCGGACGAAAAGTTCCCCTGCAAACAGCTTCGCATTCGCACCCGGGCAGATGATGGGTCCACCAGTCGACACCTGTGGGTGAAGGGCAACCTTCCGCTCGGGGCGGAGTGTAGCGTGTGCGGCGAGGACATTGATCAAACGAGCGAGCTGGGATTGTTCGGACAACGGTGCGCCTGGTGCCAGCGGATGGCACACGATAAGTGCTTCAGTGAGGTGTCCACGACCCTGTGCGACTTTGGCCCATTTAAGGAGATGATCTTCCCACCCAAGTGTATCCTAGCGTCGCGGAGTAAGGTGGCACCGAAAGTGCACCTCACCGGCATCATTCCACCGGAGTGGAAAGCCAAATGGCGGCCGTTGATTGTCGTCGGTAGGGCTTCCGTGTATCCACAACGTAATCACAGTTTGTTTAATTCTCTTCTTTTTTCATTCATAGCTAACTCAAAATCCGGAAGCAGTGGTGCCGACCAGGTTGTTGCCTTAATGCGGGGCATTTTGCATCCCTTGCAAGTGTTCGAGCTGGGCCAGCATGGACCCCATGAAGCCCTCCAGTGGGCCATCCATGCCGCACCGACACGCTGCCGTATTTTAGTGGCTGGTGGTGATGGAACCGTCGGCTGGGTGTTGAATACGATCCTGCAGATGAAGGTGGAGCCGCACCCGGAGGTGGCCATCCTCCCCATGGGCACCGGAAACGATCTATCTCGCGTGCTTGGCTGGGGCGCCGAAGGTCCGGACGAGTTCGATCCGATCGACTACCTGACGCGCATTGCCAGCGCCGAAACGGTGCAACTCGATCGATGGCTGGCGGCCATTACAACCCACTCCTCGCTGGCACGCTTCCACATGCCCGGTTTCAAGCCGGGACGACATTTTTACGTGTACAATTATTTGAGCGTCGGCGTTGATGCCCTGGTGACGTTGAATTTCCACAAAGCAAGAGAAAGTTCCTTCTATCTGTACAGTAGTCGTTTTGTGAATAAGGTAAATTTCAAATACAGGAACGACTGGGGCAATAGATTCATTCGCTTATCATTTTCTTTTGTCATAGCTACTCTACCTGTGCTTCGGAACCCAGCAAGTGGTCCAACAGGATTGCGTGGAACTAGAGAAAAACCTTGAACTCTACCTCGATGGCGAACGAATCGAGTTACCTCAGCTGCAGTCCGTCGTTGTGTTGAACATTGATTCATGGGGTGCCGGTGTCAAACTGTGGGGTAAGCAAACATCTAAACATCTAGTAGGCACTATCAAATGAAAACGTGATCGAAACGGTTTCCTCTTCCATCCCACGTTTAGAAATGAGTAAAAACTCCCCGACGCATAGCATCATGAAGGAAATTCACAGTATTTCCGATGGCATTTTGGAAGTGTTTGGTGTGGTTTCATCATTTCATATCGCCCAGCTGCAGGTGGGCCTTAGCAAACCGGTCCGGTTGGGGCAGGCGAAAAGTGTACGGGTAAGTGGACGCACTCAACGTCGGAAGTAGTAAACTAGGTCAAAAATGTTCCATTCTTTCCTTTAGATCGTGCTAAAACGAACCCTCCCGATGCAAGCGGACGGGGAACCGTGGATGCAGTCGCCCTGTGATATCAACATTCAGCACTACGGCCAGGCGACGATGTTGAAAAATGTCAAAAAGTGAGCAATGAAAAGCCAGCCACTGCTCCGATGTGAGTCGAAAATGTTTGAGCAAAACGAGGTATCTGATATTTCACGTTCAAGTGAGATGTTCCCGCTATTCAACTGTGGACTGCATCACGTGTTCGGTTCCACGTTGGGGCTCGTCTTTGTTAGTATCACCGCAGCGAATTGCGGATTTGCCAAACAAAAGTCCTTACCTTCCTACTTATGCTTTTATGTGTCATTGAACATTTTCGGGTTGCAACCGATTTTACCGGGTTACTACTATTAGAACAAACGTTAAATGGCGTGTTTGCGAGTGTGTTGCATGAAAAATCTTTTGTTTCTATCGTGCATACCGATTGAAGTATATTTATAGCGTAAGCCACCAATCCACCTTAGGCGAAATAACTTAAACCACAGATGTAATCGATATAACCACTCTCTAGTACTGGTGTATTCTCACCGTTCAAGTGAATTTTTACCCACATACTCTATCGCTAATGTTGATCTCAAGAAGAACGTCACTTTTACACCGAATCATCAAGCAAACTGCAATCTCTCCCAATCTGTTAAAACTAATGTTACACTCGGTTCTAGATAGATGTATTTAAACTTTTTAAAATCAGCTTCCACAAAGAAGAATCAGTCAGCTTCAACAAACGAGAAGCGCGATTATTGCTGCCCTTTCTGTTCGGCGATGTTTAGATTATCTCCTGATAACACTCATCGTGTACATCGGAAGCGTTAAATCGTTGAATATTTTATTGGAAAAGAAAAACACCCACAGTAGAGAAAAAAGCAGGCATCGGATCCAACGTCTAGTACGGGTTGCGGTAAACGGAAAGGGACAAAATAAATGCGTACATTTTCTTCAAAATAGTTTGATTGTCCGAACAAACAATGCTACCAATCAAAACTAAGTACTGTACGCATGATAACTGCTCGAAGGAAAAAGAGGGAAGAACGTTGTATAAAAACATTATATAAAATTTATTAAACTTTCTACTTACAGTTATGTACTATAACATGGGAGAGGATCGATAAATAAATGCACCGTCAGCAGCACCATAAACCGTGCAAATTCGCAAATAAATTACAAAACATAATCCAACCGCGAGCATAAACGATTATAACGAAACAAATCAGGCCTCCCCGGGACTTTACGGTACGGAACGTGGCGCCAGGGAGTGAACAGGAGAAAATTAAACATAAACATAATCTGGAAAGCACCCAAACCAATTCGCCCGGCGCGGGACAAAACGAAGGGGGGAACGGTTTTTTGTGTGTGCAATGTTTTTAAGTCCTGCAGGCATTTGTAGAAACGATTGCAAAAGCATCAGTCATCCATATCGATGGTTAGAAGGGAATCTTCCGGGTAAACCTCCAGCAAGGCTCGGGCACCGTCGTTGAAGTTATAAGCAATACTGCCATCTATCACCAAACCTGAAAGAAATGTACGAGTAGAAGGTGTTTATTGGAACTTTCTTGAGATATAACCCTGCCGTATACGTACTGGCATCCACACAGCGCGATTTGACAAAGATTTCCTTCGCAAAGCCGCGCGATTCCAACCCCTTCGGGTTGGGCCACACCCCGACACAGATCTGTTCGCGAATCGAGTAGCACAGCCTGGGATCGTCCGGTGCGAACACTAAATCGTCGTTATACTCCTGCGACACGGACTCGGCATCGATGCTGTCCAGTGCCCCCGGTGCCGTACGCCTTTTGATGATCTCCATCAGATCCTTTACGTTGTTGGTCGACAGCCGGTTCATGCTGGTCAACCAAGAGGTCGAACCGGTGCCGGTACTGACGCACAGCCCGGAACTTTTCGTTTTCGTCACCAGCTCCGACTGATCGATGCGGAGATGCAGGTGGGACACTCGCGCCGACAGCATTTCACCGATAAAAACCTAAAAATGCAGAGTGCTTAAAATCGTGCGAGGTTTATGTGAATCCTTGATCATACCTCGTTTAGCGCAAGGTAGGGTAAAATTCGACTTTTCCCGTTCCGTGCCGTCGACATCACTTCCTTATGCTCGACGGGTTGCGAGTGAAACTCGTGCAGATCCATCGGCGAGGGTCGCACGTTCGTGTCCGTGCCGACGAGTGTCGTGCGGATTCGCGACCTATGCATCCACCGGAAATCGTTACCGATGATCTTTTCTATTGCTTCCCCAACGTGCTTCGAGTACTGCTTCGGCAGCATCAGGCGACCCTCGGATCGTCGAGGATCAGAATTAAAGCCTACCACGGGAGTCTTCTTGCCGTTCGAGAGAAAGAACGGACTGGCACGGCCGGCCGCCAGCAGGAACGTACCATCGCCCCCCACCGGCACGATCAGATCGGCCCACTGCAGTGCATCCTTGTGGATCGTTATCCGGTTGACCACCTTCACCTCGATGCCGTGCGCTCGGAACGATTGCACCACCTTCTCCTCGACGGTTTTGTGCAGCTGGTGGTAGTACTTGATCGCATCGTAGTCGGTGCCGCGATCGCGGATCATCTGCTCCAAGCTTTCGTCGCTCAGCCGCTCTTCACGGATTTTTTCGAACTCGAGACGTGTCAGCTTCGATACTACGAGCACGCGACGCAATTTTTCCCGCGGGTTCGTGCCGAAGTGGCGCAGTTTGGTAATATTTTGGAGCAGCACTGGTTTAAATCCTGCGACGGAATTGAGAAGAAAAATTGTTTTCGTAATCTACAAAAGCTTTTAGGCAGTGAGCCAAGTACAAGTTGGTGGGAAAAAATTAATTTCCGTAAATCTTAAATTTTATGTAAACGAGTTTTAGAAAAGAAAATACCTTAAAGTTGTACACGTGCCCATCTATACTCATTCAATCTGTTATTATTAGGTAGAATGTAATTAAATCTTAACATGTCAGTAGTTTGTAAGTTACCAGTCATACAAATCACCTGTTAATGTTAGTAGATAACAGTAACACTTCTCTGATAGGACGGCAAAAACGTAACGTACACGGAGGAAAATTGTGAATATGCAGATTTTCTGTACCTCTTATCTACCAGATAAACCTTGAGTTTGTCTATGTAGACCGAAGTTGCATTCACTATTACGAGCTATAAGTCTCATTAAACTAATCGCCTTTTTCATTGCAAACGTGGTGCATTTTATCTAGGATATTAGTTTCAGGAAATTGTAAGCGGAAGTGACCAGCGTGTTATGACCTCACATGTTTTGCTTAAATACTTTACACGATAAGCGTGAATCAAACATGTGATGCGATGTGTTTATTATTATTCTTCAAACAATAAAAACATGTACTATCTCCACATCGGCAAGAAGACACGCGGCGTCATAACATGACGCAGAGGTTGTGCCTACGAGTTGGTCCTGTATTTTTTTTATTTTTTTTTTTTTTGCAACGTTCCGTTCATCCATGCGGGGGGGAGGACCTTGAAATGTCTCGGCTCGGTGAACTTTTTTTCCCCAACAATTTGGCGGTAAATATCTTCTGGATGACGACGTCAATGGATTGGAAGCTGAACCCAATCTGGGCTGTCCGATTTTTACGTGCGAGCATATGGGGTGTGTTTGCTGATAATGGTCACGCAATTGGAAGTAATCGAAATGATAAGATTGTCTCTTCTTTTTGATTCCGCGACGACTGGCGTCTATTGGACGTTTTGGTGGCGGAGAATTTTACTCTCCCTTCATCGCAAACAGCGCAAATTACCAGCGAAGCATGAGTTTTCGACAAATAACACACATGGAGAGATCGATCAAGATCGATTGCGCATTCTCCGGGGCTCCATGTGTTAATTGTGCGTAGATTAATAAGAGTAGGAGTAAAGCCACGAAGTAACCCATGGTTTGAAAGCAAGATCAAGCAAGGTTGGGTGAGTCTTAAAAAATGGTGTGATATTGAGAGCGCGATTAAAATTACGTTTGCCAATCCGGTTTGTGCATGTGCATCGACGTATCGCTTCTGTAAACACTGTTTTTAGCGAGGTCATTATGCGAACATTACTGCACCGTAGAAAAACCGGTTCCGACGCGGTTCCACACCGTGTTTTGCACATTTACGTTCGCTTCTCACCTGAAACATTGCGGATGAGTTGATTTAGTTGAAACATTTGGCAAGAAACCGTCCGTTTCGTTGTTGATAATCACAGAGCAGATGTGTCTGGTGCTAATCCACCTCGACGTTGACGATGGGTCCGGAAATTCCTGTATTGCCGTTTGATAACGTGGCGCTGGCACTCCCTCGACGCTGTATCCAAGGCACTTCTTATTTTTCCAAATGGTTCACGATCGGTTCGTAGTAGCTAAAAACCGTGCAGTTGGAATCGTTCACATTTCCAACGGATTTCTTGAAAGCGATGTTTAAAAAACGCTGGAAAAATTGGCTCACTTTACTGACCACGGATATATTCGGTCTTTCCGTACTCGGCGACTGTCCGCTTGCACACGCGTCTCGTTACTGATAAGGATATTCGACGTCCACGAACAGTTGCCTCTTGTTTGCCGAATGGCTTCCCCACCGCTGTACACTGACGCGATAAGAACCTCAGGGGTGCAGGTTTCACTCCCTTTCCTTGCCGACTAGCTCACGCTGTGCTCATCATGTGGTTATCGTCTTTACTTCAAGGCGATTTTGGGCCCCGTATGGTTCTGGCTGGAAAGTTACCAAAGATGCTTTGCTCCAAGATTTCCACAGCATGTACCTCGCCCACGATGTTGAATTTCCGTAAACACACTTCGAACCGTCGTTTCGACTACCCTCTTTAGGAACGCTATCGATAAAACACGGATATATTTGTAAAAACAATTGAATGTAAGATTTTTGCACACTCCATTGATAGGAGGTAAATATTTATAGACCGATACCGGCTCGGGATTAGTGTTGGCAGAATCGGGACTCGGAAGATTCGAAGATTCGATCCCTAGAGGGATTCTAAAGATTCGAATCCCATTTGACGGATTCTAAAGATTCGAATCCCTTTTGACGGATTCTAAAGATTCGAATCCCTTTTGACGGATTCTAAAGATTTGATTTGTTTGGGACTCGAATCTGTTTTGATTTGTTTGGGATTCGAATCTGATTTGATTTGTTTAGGACTCGAATCTGTTTTGATTTGTTTGGGACTCGATTTGATTCGATTCTGACTTGATCCTAAACTGTTAAAACTGTGTCCTAAAACCTGACTCCTAAACTGTCCTAAACAAATCGAACGCTGGGTAGAATGTCCAATGGACATAGATTGAGTTTTTTGCGCGATTTGCAAGTTAGGCTCTAGAAAAATTCCTAGAACCTATTTTTTACAAAGAAATACAGTAGAATGTCCATTATCCGAGTGTCTTGGACCGACTGTTTCTTGGATTGGGATTCGGATTTGGGGATTTGGTTTACCCACCACTAGCATAAAGCTGCAGCGCGCCAACAAGCTTCAAAAACTTGGTCGCAGCTTGAAATAATAACTGAAATAGCCAAATTGCTAATAACTTTTTAGTGCCTAGGTCAATTTCAGCAACAGACACCTCAAATGAAAGGTCTTTTCAAGGCAAACAACTTGATTCAACAAATATTCTACCTCGATTCTTATTTAATGAAATAAACATTTGAATGGGATTTAGATACAGATACCTTCAAGGTATTTTCTGCTGAAATAACAAATTTGTAAATAATTTTTGATTCTTTCCACCGATTTGTACATGTAACCCCATAAATGAAAAGGATGAACAATCGGAACATTAGGCTGATGTACATTTTTTCCATACTTACAGGCCTGGCAGCAATGGCAGTTAACATCTAAAGAACGATGACATGCGGCAGCCTCCGGCGAGCATTTTCGGGCCCATAGATTCATCAAATAGATGATATGAAAGATCATCTAGGCGACCATGTAAGTAAAAACAATGTATTGAAGAACAGTGCAATTAGAACAGTGAGCTAATCCTTAATTACTTCTGTATCATACTTACCGGCCTGGCAGCGATGGCAGTTGAAAAACACAGTACGACTATGAGGAGCGTGTATGTAGGAAGGACTTCGCGGGTAGCATGCGGCAGTAACTGGTAAACTTTTAGGGGCAAGAGGATCCATCTATTTTGGGTAGAATTCAATCATGAACATGGTGATAGGATAGTTTGTTTTTTCCCGGTACCCGGACTAGTTAGCAAACACGTTGGTGCGATTGTTGCGTGTATTCTACGACAGCTAGTTTGATTTTTTTTTTGTTAAAGCCAAGAAAAATGCATATTATGCACTCCGTGGGCACCCAAAGAGGCGGGCGGTTCCTAAGAACAGACTCGAAGGTGTCATAAGAGCATCCCTCACTACTCCCTAAAAAACTCGGCAAAAAGCTGTTTCTTACACCACCAACCTCGCATGTTACCTGTCCTAACTAAGATATTAGCCACGCAACAGCTACTGTTGATTCCGTTCAAAGATAGTGGTCTTACTAGATCCTGACATCCCTGGCGAAATATACCCTAATCAAAATTTGGTGTGGCCTGTCGCTAAGCATGAAAAGGTGGTGGTGGTACATTTTTACTATCTCCGTATGCTCCGTACCTGACCAAGGAAAAAATAGGTGGCATACCAAAATTGACTATGTAAAACTCTTTGAAGTAACTAAAAGAGCTCGAAAATGCTCGAACCTCCTAACTAACCTAACCCTAACGAAATACATAGTACGCTATCCCTGCCTAAGTAGCCATAATTACGCATCTCCTACACTTCATCTAGTGCCGCATCCCTGACTAGCTCTGCCCTATCAGTTGTTTGATTCGAACGTCTCCTAACTAACCTAACCCTAACGAAATACATAGTACACTATCCCTGCCTAAGTAGCCATACTTACGCATCTCCTACACTTCATCTAGTGCCGCATCCCTGACTAGCTCTGCCCTATCATTTCCCTAATTAAGGGAATAATGACGCACTGGCGTTGCCTGGCTGGCTGACTGGCAGGTTGGTTAGCTGGTACTTCAGACGTCCCTACGATGTCATCTTATGTTGTGTCTTCTGGATGGGCTGTAATGGATACTGAGTTAATACAATTTTAAAATATAGTATAGGATTGCACGAGGAAGGAGTAACAACCGTGTTTCAGCCGTGGGACGCTTCGAAGATGGGCTCAACTATAAACATTTCATAGTGTTGTTTGGGGCATTAAATATTAGCATTAAATTGCAGACATAAAGAAGCCATATACTCAAAGGATACATCAACAGGTCATCTAACAGACAGCCACGGCTGTAGCCACGAATTCTACTGAACGTGCCAGGACTGAATATCTCAATATGTTTTTTGCAAGAAAAGACACTCCTACAGAAATATTGGCACCTGATTAAAGGAAGAAAGACACCAGAGCAGCGAATGTTCATCAACAAGCCTTCAACAAGTGATGGAAGTCAAGACACCAGATACCGCAGATTGCAAATCATAAAATGGCAATGGAATATTAGTTATAGGAATTAGAGCTTGAAGTTACTGTTACTTTATACTGAACTTATTGAACAGAAACTACGTTGGATTGAAAATGTTTTACGAATAATTCTCTAACTCTTTCGCCTCGTTGTAGGCGCTTATCTTCGGTGATAATGGGGATGAGCGCATCATCGGGAAAATTAACGTCTTCTGCATAGAGTTGAAATATTATGGATAAATTCTGTTAACCGGTCTGCGCGGAAATTGCATTTACCGGCCGCAATTTAAAAGTTATGTAAAACAACACAAGTTGTTACAATGGGAACTTTTTTTTCTGCTGTTTAATTTTTGTCGCTCATTTTTATAATTCGGAATCGGTTGGTGATTTGGCCGAACGTACGCTCCACCACTTGCCGCGCCCGAGAAAGCCTCTTGTTAAACATACGCCGATCTGGTGTGTCCTCAACAAATGGGACCAGCATTTGTTCTGATCCTTGGAATGCTTTGTCTCCAACAAGAACATACTTAGAAATTCCCTCTGGTCCTGGCACGTCGGGTGGCATTCGTTTCACAGCAGTTTCCAAACTACTGGATCGATAGACCCGACCGTCCGCCATCCGACCTGGAGCACCGACATTTGAAAACTGAACTTCACAGTCTGCATTCACTAATGCCAGCCAAACAATACTACGAAAATTTTTATAATTCTCCGGCATCTTCTTTTCTCCTTTCCGGGCAGCCACTGGTACGTGTATTCCATCGATTGCTCCCACACAGCATGGAAAGTCCCACTTTTCTTCAAACTTCGGTGCAATTGTGTCCCATTCATGTTGGGTATGTGGAAACTGAAAAATGTGTACCTTAATAAATTTGGCATGCAATACAACAGACTCGAAATTAGCACTTACGCGCAGAAATTTCTGCATTAAGGCCGTTTGGATTGCTTTGCAGCAGCTGGCGATAACTTGGTGCAGCATGCGTCTTTCAATGAATGTGGACGTCACCAAGTCCGGTACCGTTCGTCCGGTTATTAGATAAAGCAAAGTAGCTGCTATTTGTTCCTGTGTGGACAATTGTATTCCACCTGATATTTTTCGTGAAATATAAGGCGCGAGTTAACGTTCCTGGATTTCGGGGGTGAAATCAATCACAACCAGGTTCTTTGAGTTCTGCGTCTTTACGACGTTTATTATTCGACTGATGTACTGAGGGTGATGTATACATTGCTTGATTAGCTTTTATATTATTGTATAGGTATAGTTCATGAATGTGGGTAAGCAGATATGTCATATGCTTAATTACCAATCAGGTATATACTGCCAAAATATGCAGTATGCTTAATGTAGCCACGGGTAGTATGCTCTGTATGTGTGGTACAGGTAGCATCCTGTAACTTGCCCCCCTCTAAAATTTGAGGCTCCGTACGAAAATATTCCATCACTGCAGGTGGATGGTAAGGCGTTTCTTAGATTCCGATGCAGGTTAATAATTTTTTTTTTTTTTGCTGCTATTACCTAATTCCGAGGTAAACATTGTGTATCCATCACTTTAAGTTTACAATTATTTGTTCATAAACGCTTCGTTAGGTTTGAAAATGTATCTTGTATATCTCTGATTTTTTTTATAAATTTTTTAATAAATTCTCTGTTTTTCCTCTTCTTACCGTTAACGTTAAATATCTTTGCTTGATATTGAAGTTACTATAGGAACTTTTCGTTTGTTAGTATTGTCGATTCCGATCATCTTGCATTTGTTCATTGTTTCTCATTTAGGTATTTTTGTAGTAGACTGATTTTTAGATACATTCTCTTCTATTAGTATACTCTTTTTCTTTTTCGTCTTATGATTATCTTTGAGAGTATTTTCTTTTTCTACACTTTCAAAATATTTGTTTATCAAAACATCTTTACTTTTGGACAACGCTGTTTTATGTGATTTCATATGAGTTAGGGTTTGTTTATTATCTCCGCATTCTATTTGCGTAATTTTATCCGGAGCTTCACGAATCGGTTGGAATTTCGCTCGATCGAAATAATACGATTCGCCATTGTATAGTTCACATGGATTCTGCTCGTCAATATGCATTTGTCTTAATGACGGAGGATCCGTATTATAATTATGAGACTCCTTCGCTCTTTCTTCATGTAGGTTAGTTTGACTATTAAGTGGCATCACATGCTGTGTATGACTACTCTGCAAACTTGATTGGAAACCGTGAGTAAACTCCGTTGTTAAGAGATTATTATTCACATTTTGCCTTCCAGGATAGTTAATATTTTGGTTATAGTGACTGTCTTGAACCAAAGGAAAACAGTTAGATTCATAATCAATGCACATTTTATACGCTGCTGACAAAAGTTTTGGTTTATCTTTTCGAAAGAACATATTTGTGAAGAATGTACTACCCATTCCTTTAAACAAAATATTTATAACTTCACTTTGATAAAAATTCAATAGATGCTCTGAGCACTGAATATATTCAGGTTCTGTTCGGACTAAAATTTCAATTGCTTCGTGTACATGATGTATCCTTTTGTAAAATGATCTTAACGGCTCATGCGATCCTCTGTATAATGATTTTAATTCATCGTACAGGGTATTCAAACTCCTATGATCTTTAAAGTGAAGAAGCAGATTTGATTTTATAGTCTCCCAATCATTCGAAATTAAACTTGTGCTTAAAATTGCCGCAGCTTTTCCTACAATTTTTCTCTTTATCGTTAAAAGCACAATGAGGTATTCTATAGAATGTTTCTCTAGCCGTGAATATATTTTCCATACGTCTTCAACATGACCAATCCAGGTCCATATGTTGCTATGTCCATTATATGTTGGGATGCTCTGAACAATGTCAGGTACTCTACCCATTTCTATGAACTCACTGTGAGTTAAAGGTGTGTCATTTGATTGATCCATTTCTCTAAGGATATCGTGTTTTGTTACTTTCAATAATTGTTTCGCTTGTTTCCGAATTTCTTCAATTGTGTAACATAAGGTTTTCGTTTCTGTATTAAAATTATGTGACTCACAGTAACCAGAGGACTTGGACCAGCATTATAATCTGGCCTCGTAGACTCGGTGTGATACTGCCGACACGTTGGAGTGGTCCCGTTTGATGTTTCTACTAAGGGTCCTCGGCGTCCTTCTCGATGTAATCGCTGAAGTGCAGGTGGCGGTGACGTAGCGCAGGATAGCTTTAACTTAACTTTCACTGTTTTTTACTGTACTGCCACTTCACTATCCGAATGTCTAACCTATTCGGGCGCCAGTTAACGTTCCTGGATTTCGGGGGTGAAATCAATCACAACCAGGTTCTTCGAGTTCTGCGTCTTTACGACGTTTATTATTCGACTGATGTACTGAGGGTGATGTATACATTGCTTGATTAGCTTTTATATTATTCTATAGGTATAGTTCATGAATGTGGGTAAGCAGATATGTCTTATGCTTAATTACCAATCAGGTATATACTGCCAAAATATGCAGTATGCTTAATGTAGCCACGGGTAGTATGCTCTGTATGTGTGGTACAGGTAGCATCCTGTAACTCGCGCAAAGATCGCACTGCAAGGCGAACACAGATGGCGACATCTTCAGATAGCCTAAAAATGTTTTCGGATAAAGACGAGCCGCCAGCTCCACGTACCGCATGTGGGACAGATGCGGCCGATGTTGAAATATGTTACCGAGGATTGTCCATTAACCTGAGTGACACACGATAGCCCCCACGGCTAACGATATTATAATATTAAAAACAACTTAAGCCAAGTTATAGGCCTTAACACTTTGGTGACGGGGCCCGTGCACTCTCGGGGTAGCTTGGCTTAACGTTGTTTTTAGCGGAAAGCGCCCGTCAACCAAGCGTTAAGTCATGAACAATTTTGAATATGATAATTGTCGTCGAGGGAAGCGAAACCGTAGACGCCTCGTACGCGCTGCGCCTGTAGGTCGGTCAGTAGGGATCGAAAAAAGCCGCCGACGAAGCGAAGCGATTACCCGGGCAAAAACCGATAAACAAGTAAGTAAACTAGTTACAGGTTTATAATTTGTAAAAAAGCGTATGGAACTAAAAATAGAGTTAGTATTCTACTCTTAGCTCCTACGTCGATGGAAGTGCCACCTGGGAGCGCATCGTGCGCAAATTTCTACAATAAATCATTCGCAGTGGCAGATTATCCTATGGGTGAACTTGGCGGCCGCTAGGGGCCTCGCCGGTCAGAGAATCCCTTTAAACATACTACATAATTGAGACTTAACCAAGATCGTGTGTGCAAACGACCGATAGAAGTGAAGAGTTCTTGCAATTCTTACTAGAAATTCCATATTACTATGTTCAGTTTGGTAATTATTAGCGACATACAAGTTAATTAACCACTATAAAATCACGCAAAACAAGCGACTTTAATGAAGCGGTTTGAAAGTGGAGCAGTAAACCGCTGAAAATTAAAAAAGAAGAAGAATTTATTCATTTTCAAGAAAATGGTTTGGGTAAATTTATAAGATTTAAAATGGTTCGAAATTGGTTGACAATGAAAATGCAGACTCCTCAACCGTCTCTAGGAGCACCGGAGATCCTGGAGCCAGAAACAACTACCATGTCTTAAAGCCAACAAGAAACTGAAATAATTGTTTCAACTTCAAATTTTGATTTTGAAACTGTTGCAACATGAAAACTAATCTTTTCCGATGTTTTCATTGACCACATAATGAAAAAAAACCTGCAGATTATGGCAATATCGAGAGTTCTAAAACCTCTTTATAAAGATGAGGATGACGTTTACTGCAGAAAGTTCAATACAGAACATTTTTGACTAAAAAACCAACGGAGCATCAGAAGAAAGCACTTGGTTGTTATTTTCGGAAACTACCAAAAGTGTTTATTATTACCCATGAATCAAAAGAACACATCACATCTATTTGTAACTTGTACAAAAGGTTTATTTTACCGTATTTAATCGAGTATGGTGCGCAGACGAGTATAGTGCGTACCTAAACTAAAACAAAAGTATTGAGAAGTTCATCTTGGTTACTTGCTAATGGGTAACTTCCGAATATAGTGCGCAGATAGTATTTGATCGATCTTTTATCTGAGAAAAATGCGCACTATATTCGATAAAATACGGTAACCCAAACTAAAGACACAAAGTTAATAAATGAAAGGAAAGAAACACAATTATTGGAGAGAAGTACTAAGATCTTATAAAAAACTGAAAAAAAGAAGTAAAAAAACAATAATTATGGATATTGCAAACTGTAGAGCACAGTCATCTGACTTTGCAATATGTCTGCTAAATACTTGAGCCTTCGCGCAAGCATTAACCGGAACAGTGCAGGTACTATGAGTGGAATATACCATGTGCAAATCACTCATAAAGTTCAATTTTTAATTTTACAGCTACAAATTATAAGGCAGCAGTGCAATTTTTTCAGCTAAAACGCATTTTTACCTCTTCAACCCATCGTTGGAAAATTGTAACAAAAAAAAAATTAAAAAGGAAAACAATCATTCAGTGACTCGGTGGTCAACTAGAGTCGACGCGATCTTAGCTTTAAAACCCAGGTTTGGAGAAATCAAAAATGCATTGCAAAAAATTTGTAACGGTAAAGATAAAAAAGCAATAACAATAGATGAAACAAACACGCTTCTCCATCAAATGAGTAAATATGTGGTTGTTTTAATAGCCGTAATTTGGAACACGCTGCTTCAGAAAATAAATGCTACAAGCAAGACGCCTCAAACAGTTGAATGTGAACTAATGCAAGGATCAGTGTTGTTGCAATCGTTAGTAACATTCATCAAGAGTTTTCCCGCAGATTTTGCGAATGTAGGAATAACAGCTAACGAGTCATCTTATAGTTCAGTTCAGAAGAAAATCGTGTGCGTAAGCGAGACGAACACAAATTTTCTATCAATTAAGAATTTGTAATTAATACATTCTATGTCATTTGTGATAATGTAAAATCTCTAACATTACAAAGGGTTATTATTATATAGAATCTTTCCCCTGATGATAGAAAGAAAATTTTAAAACTTTTGACTTAAATTTATAAAATTTCATTAATCACAGCATGCTTTAATTGCAAAATATAACAATAATATAATCATACAGTAGATATTTAATGCTGGTTAATATCAAGTTCTGTAAAGGGTTGGATCCGACGCCTCCTGAAGGCTACTATAGGCTCTCCTCCCCAACTCCTACTCAATACGTCCGCGACGTACAGAACGGTAACTTGTCGCCTAAATATCCAAGCTTGGGTACACGGGGAAACCCACCCCCTTGGGCGGATGGGTGGCAAGGCTGAATTGAGAGGGGGAATGGACTGCTACTTGCTAGTAGTTCATCCCCGAGCGTCTGTTCTCCATGTTAGGAGCGGCTCGAACCAGCGTCTGTTCCCCATGTTAGGGGCGGCTGTACACCCTGTCCTGGCATCCTACGGGACGTAAAACAGCTAGGATGCGTTGTTCCACCGACGAGATAGGAGGCGGGGGGAGAGGCCTTGCAAGCCACCCTCTGTACATTTGCAACGAACAGTCATCAAAAAGAAAACCCGATTTGGACCAATCATGCCAGACCTACGCGACGAAAAAAGGACTACGATTGGAAACTCGGTACATGGAACTGCAGGTCTCTTACCTCTCCCGGGAGTACCAGAATACTCGCAGAAGAAGTGAAGTTCGCTGGAAAGGAGTCTCGGAGCGCCCCTACCATAGCGATTGCATGATCTACCAGAGTGGTGGAGACAAGCACGAGCTCGGTACGGCGTTCCTTGTTATGGGTGCTATGAGGAAGCGTGTGATCGGATGGTGGCCGATCAACGACAGGATGTGCAGGTTGAGGATACGTGGACGTTTCTTCAACCTGAGCATTATTAATGTGCACAGCCCGCACCTTGGGAGCGATGACGACAAAGACGCCTTTTATACGCAGCTGGAAAGGGAGTACGACCGCTGCCCACAACATGATGTGAAGATCGTCATCGGAGACCTAAATGCTCAGGTCGGGCGAGAGGAGGCCTATAAACCTACGATTGGTAGCTTTAGTGTCCACCAGCTAACCAACGACAACGGCCTCCGGCTCATAAATTTCGCATCCTCGAGATACATGAACATCCGTAGCACCTTCTTCCAGCACAAACCTCGTTTCAGCTACACCTGGATCACCTGGACACCTGGATCACCACAGCAGACATATTCCCAAATAGACCACGTTCTCATAGACGGAAGGCACTTCTCGGACATCATCGACTTACGGACGTACAGGGGCGCAAACGTCGACTCGGACCACTTCCTGGTTATGGTGAAGCTACGGCAGAAGCTCTGCGCTGTCAACACACTGCGTCACCGGCCTACCCCACGCCTAAACACGGATCGGCTGCGAACACCTGCTGTTGCCGAGGGCTACGCGACAGCGCTTGGGGAAGCGCTACCGGATAACATCGCGACCGCCACAATGTCCCTCGATGACCCGGTGACAAAATCAGCATGCTTTCTCATTCTGTCCAATTGACAATTGATACCACCAGAACGAGAAAGCATGATGATTTTGCCACCAGGGTGGCGTATGGTGGAGCGAGTCATCAGCAGCACAGCCGAGCAGACACTGGGCCATAAACCACGTAACCAGAGGAAAGAGTGGTTCGATGACGAGTGCAGGCGGGCACTATCCGAGAATAACGCAGCGCGCGTCCGAATGCTGCAGCGCGAAACCCGTCAGAACGTGGAACACTACAAACGACTGAGGACACAACAAACCCGGCTCTTCGAGAGCAAGAAGCGCCGCTTCGAGGAGTCGGATGAACAACTGATGCAGCAACTAACTCAGTCGGGGGAAACTCGCCAGTTCTACAGGATGTTGAGGAAGACACAAGGCGGCTTCACGCCAAATGTCGCAATGTGTCGTGACGAGGAGGGCAACATTCTTACGGACGAGCGAGAGGTGATCGAAAGGTGGAAGTGCTACTTCAACGGACACCTGAACGGAGCGGAATTGGGGGAGTCCAGCAGCGGCGCAGGCAGAATTGAGCAGCACATTAGCCAGGAGGTAGATGACGAGGTGCTCCCACCATCCTTGGACGAAGTCACTAGTGCCATCAAGCAGCTGAAACAGAACAAAGCAGCTGGCAGCGATGGGCTGGTGGCAGAACTATTCAAGATGGGTTCGGTAGAGCTTGCCGTCAGTATGCACCAGCTAATTGTGAAAATCTGGGAGCAGGAAAGGATACCGGAGGACTGGAAGCAGGGTGTCATCCACCCAGTGTACAAGAAGGGTGACAAAATGAAATGGATCTGGGAGCAGGAAAGGATACCGGAGGACTGGAAGCAGGGTGTCATCCACCCAGTGTACAAGAAGGGTGACAAAATGGACTGTGCCAACTTTCGAGCCATCACAGTCCTCAATGCCGCCTACAAAATCCTATCCCAGATACTCTTCTGCAGACTCGCGCCCCTTGCTACAGATTTCGTCGGAAGCTACCAAGCTGGGTTTGTTGGAGGCAAATCCACCACCGACCAGATCTTCACTCTACGGCAGATCCTCCAGAAGTGCCGGGAGCACCAGATCCCGACGCACCACCTCTTCATCGACTTCAAGGCGGCCTACGATACCATAGATAGGAAGGAGCTATGGAAGACCATGCGGCAGTACAGCTTCCCCGAGAAGCTGGTTCGACTGCTAGAGGCCACAATTTTTTTTTTTTTTTGGACGAGGGTTCACATTGGCTGTGGCCTCCCGAGACCACAATCAACATTACTCCCTCCTCTTGCCTTTCACCTTCCGTCACGCTATGCACCTACACGGTAGAAGCAATGACGGAAGAGGCATCTGTCCCTAGGTTAAAATCTCAGTTTACGGACGCTGTGGCACGCAACTAACTCCTGAAGGGTGAAAGCGCGTGTCTCCAAAGGTCTAACAGGTACTACCCTGACTACCAGGGGCTATTTCCCAAGCCTAAGGCGACGGACTCGGTGCAGTGCAACTTAAGCGGCTCAGAAGATCGATCCGACAGCTGACTTACCTGACACCAATACCTCCTAAAAACCCGTAAATGGGACTTGCACGCAGGTTCATGTACCATACGGATCGTCAGAACGCAAAACCAGGCTCCTGCCTAGTCTACGTCTGGGTTTCCGGTACATTACACCTCTGATCAGATGTTGTGATCGCTGGCCCGCAAAACCGAGCTCCTGCTCGGTCTACGTGCCGTCCTCGTACTGCACCCGCTGGTGCTATCCCTTGGTCTGGCTGGTCAGGCCAGGCCCTTGGCGGGTCTAGTTTCTGGTTTGCTCTGGTCGTAGTTAGACGGGTATCACCTTGGTGCGCCAGTTCACCGGTGTAACCCTTGCCAACATTAAACAGGTCGCCCCATAGACAAGACCCACCGTCTTCCTCCTTCTGCACCTGATGGTGCACTCTTTTGGCCCGGCTGCTGTTCTGCCGGGCCCCTTGCAAATCTGGTTCTAGTTTGACCTGGTCGTAGTCAGACGGGTACCACCTTGGTGGGCAGCTCACCGGTGCATCCCTAACCAACAATTAACAGGTCGCCCCATAGCCAGACCTGCCCTCTTCCTTGCCACGAGCAACCCCAGCGCCCTGCTTACCGGTCAAAAGGGGATTTTTAAATTCTAAGCCCATTCTACACATCTGTAACCGGTCGCCCCCGGAAACAAATCAACAGTTCCTTCGTAACCAGGGTCACTCGTGACCTTCGTGAATCTTCCAGGAGAGTGCATCCCTTCCGAAACACTCCCTACGTCTTCGCGGTCCTGTCCACTGACATAGGGTCAATCCTAACCTCCGGAGAGGCTGAACAGACCAGAGGGCTAGATACCTAAAACCAGGATTAAAGATACCTTACAAGGCCCGTTCCGTCTGCGGCACACTACCAAACTCAATCCAGGCAGATTGATCATCCAGGTCCCGGCGGGAAAGGACGGGAATCTCGCTCAAATCCTTCGAGAGTTTCACTCTGATAGTGTACGAGAGGGCGGATATCCCTCCCACCCAGATCTCTGTTCGTCACCCTTGTTTCCAGGGGGTCCAGTGGCGCCACGGCTAGAGGCCACAATGGAGGGGGTGCAGTGTAAGGTGAGGATTTCGAACATGCTGTCGGATCCGTTCGAATCTCATCGGGGTCTGAGGCAAGGTGATGGACTCTCCTGCCTTCTATTCAACATCGCTCTGGAAGGTGTCATGAGGAGCGCGGGCTTCGACATCCGTGGCACGATTTTCACCCGCTCTCTCCAATTCCTCGGCTTCGCGGATGACATCGACATCATCGGGCGGAACACAAGGACGGTGTGCGAGGCGTACACCCGACTGAAGCGCGAGGCCGCAAGGATTGGATTGATGATCAATGCGACGAAAACGAAGTACCTGCTCGTCGGAGGCTCTGACAGTGACAGAGCCAGGTTGGGGAGCAGTGTATCAGTGGACGGCGACGAACTTGAGGTAGTAGAGGAGTTTTGCTACCTCGGCACTGTCGTAACTCCGGACAACAACGTGAGCTGCGAAATCCGGAGGCGCATTGTTCAGGGGAATCGTGCCTACTATGGACTCCACAAACTCCTGCGGTCCAGATGGCTTCTCCCACGCACGAAATGTGTCATATACCGCACGCTGATTAGACCGGTCGTTCTATATGGGCATGAATCCTGGACTCTGCTCACGGAGGACGCCAACGCCCTCGCAGTCTTCGAGAGGCGCGTGCTCCGGTCTATCTTTGGCGGTGTGTGTGAACAGGGCGTGTGGAGGAGAAGGATGAACCACGAGTTAGCTGAGCTGTATGGCGAGCCGGACATCCTGACGGTGGCGAATGCCGGCAGGATTCGTTGGTTGGGGCATGTCATGAGGATGCCGGACTCATGCCCCACCAAGAAGGTGCTCACCAGCGACCCGCCCGGCACGAGACGACGAGGAGCTCAGCGAGCTCGGTGGATGGACCAAGTGGAGCAGAACCTGCGAGACATCGGATGCGACCGGGGTTGGAGGGCTGCAGCCCATGGACCGAGCTACCTGGAGAACGATTGGTGACCAGGCCATGTCAGCACGACGTGCTCAACTGCGAGCGGGCCATTGAAGAAGAAGAAGAAGAAGAGTGCTGCGTTTGATTTATAAACATTTTTGTTACATTTTCCACAATCAGACTACTTGATGCGAAGTTTGGTTGACTAATTTCCCATTTTTTTAATTTCTCAACAACCACGGTAGGCTGTGCGTTTATATAGTTTTGTTTCAGTGCGTGCGGATTCGTAGCTCAAAACGTTTAGTATATATGAAAATAAATGAATCAAATTCAACCACTAGAAGAGAGGATGGCAACATTCGAACCAATTTAATCCACTGAAATCCACCAAATGCTCGTATCGCGAATTGACTAGTGTTGCATCTTATACACATGTAGAAAGTGAATCGAACTAAACATGTCGAGGAAAAGTTTGTTTTCATAAGGAGCTTCCATACATTCATCTAGGGATGTTTTCATCTATTCATTCGATACAACGCGCTGGTTCCGGTTCTGAAAAGAGAGAAATCGTTTTTTTTTCTTTTTTGTTATTTTACCAGGAGAAAGATCTTCTGGTTCGGGAGGGCAAGTGTTATCCCCGATCAAGACACCCATTCTCCTAAGAGAATGGGTAGTGTGGGATTCCTACCCACTAAGAAAACTCCTGGGACATGAGTATTTTTATTTTTTTTTTCTTTTTTTTATCTTTTTTTTTAGTTTGGAATACTCAAATGTAATCGGTTAAAGGGTTAATGAAGCTTCGGGCGTCGTGTTTCTTGGTTTTGCTACATAGTAGCAAGATCATCCATTGCCTCGGCATACGGGAAGATGTTCATTGATTATGGGAATCTTCGCCGTTGAAGCCGTAACTGCCGCCGGTAATTCGGTAATAGCTGCCTCTTTTCACCAAATGTAGCTTTAGAAATGCATTGCAATGCACTCTTTCTAGCACACCTTTTTCTCAGACATTTGGAAGGCATATCAGAACACCCCCAAAGATATGCAATTGATGGACCACTGAATAATTTTGCAGTTTTTTTTTTATTTTACAGACTGGTCTTCTTTGGGAATATTCTGATTGGAACATCCCCAAAGGACCACTCTATATTTTATATAAAAAAAATGTTTTTCTTTTGAGTTTTAAAGATTGATCTTCTTTTGGAATATTCTGATCAGAAAATCCCCGAAGGACCACTCAATATTTTTTTATAAAATTTTTTTTTTGATTTTAGAGACTGATCTTCTTTGGGAATATTCGGATTGGAACATCCCCAAAGGACCGCTCAATAATTTTTTTATAAAAAATATTTTTTTTTTGTGTTTTAGAGACTGATCTTCTTTGGGAATATTCTGATTGGAACATCCCAAAAGGACCAATCAATAATTTTTTTATAAATTTTTTTTTGTGTTTTTTTAGAGACTGATCTTCTTTGGGAATATTTTGATCGGAACATCCCCAAAGGACCAATCAATAATTTTTTTTATAAAAAATAATTTTTGTTTCTTTAATTTTAGAGACTGATCTTCTTTGAGAGTATTCTAATATGCTTGCAAATGCTTGAAGATATGCAGTGTTAGAAAGAGTGCATCGAATCGGATTTGTAAAGCCACGTATTCGGAAAAGAGGCTGCTATTACCGCATTCCACGCCGCAGTTAGGGCTTCAACGGCGAAGGTTGCCATAATCAAGGCACATCTTTCCGTGTGCCGAGGCAAAGGCTGTATGCATACAGCAAAACCAGTAGACACGGCACACGAGGCTTCATTTTGCCTTTACCCGATTATTATTAAATTACATTTAAAAAAAAAAAGAAGAAAAGAAAAGAAAGAGAGAAAACTAAATACATAATTAATCGATTACTGATAAACTATTAAACATCAGAAGAAAATTTCCTCATTTTCATCAATATCCGAGAGTCTCGGTTTCTTCGTGATCTGAAAATAAATAAAACGAAAGTTGCTTAAATACCGTTCTTCAATCTAAAAACACCTTATTATACGAAAAAGTTGTTTATATCTACTTACAGGCCTATAATTTCTATCTCTATACCTAAATTTGTAATATATTGGAATCTGGGTGTTCCTCCTGCGTTCTTTTTCTTCCGCTGTATAGCCATATTTGTCGTTGTCTAAGATGGTGAACAATGTTTTAAATCCTTCGCGTCTATTTGTTGATTTTCGTTGGCAATCTACACATTTCCCCACCACATTTCCCATTGTCGGTGAAGACCTTTTCTTTCTGCAAAATATAAAGTTCAGAAAGGCGCTAAGTATAGTTGTTGTTTGGGTTGAGCGCCTTTTTGAGCGGTAGCGAATAATATCACATCTGCATGCCATCTCGTCTCATAAACAGTTGATTCTAAATGAGTGCTGCGTTTGCTGCGTGCTGTACATTTGCAACGAACAGTCATCAAAAAGAAAACCCGATTTGGACCAATCATGCCAGACCTACGCGACGAAAAAAGGACTACGATTGGATACTCGGTACATGGAACTGCAGGTCTCTTACCTCACCCGGGAGTACCAGAATACTCGCAGAAGAAGTGAAGTTCGCTGGAAAGGAGTCTAGGAGCGCCCCTACCGTAGCGATTGCATGATCTACCAGAGTGGTGGAGACAAGCACGAGCTCGGTACGGCGTTCCTTGTTATGGGTGCTAAGAGGAAGCGTGTGATCGGATGGTGGCCGATCAACGACAGGATGTGCAGGTTGAGGATACGTGGACGTTTCTTCAACCTGAGCATTATTAATGTGCACAGCCCGCACCTTGGGAGCAGCGATGACGACAAAGACGCCTTTTATACGCAGCTGGAAAGGGAGTATGACCGCTGCCCACAACATGATGTGAAGATCGTCATCGGAGACCTAAATGCTCAGGTCGGGCGAGAGGAGGCCTATAAACCTACGATTGGTAGCTTTAGTGTCCACCAGCTAACCAACGACAACGGCCTCCGGCTCATAAATTTCGCATCCTCGAGACACATGAACATCCGTAGCACCTTCTTCCAGCACAAACCTCGTTTCAGCTACACCTGGAGATCACCACAGCAGACATATTCCCAAATAGACCACGTTCTCATAGACGGAAGGCACTTCGCGGACATCATCGACGTACGGACGTACAGGGGCGCAAACGTCGACTCGGACCACTTCCTGGTTATGGTGAAGCTACGGCAGAAGCTCTGCGCTGTCAACACACTGCGTCACCGGCCTACCCCACGCCTAAACACGGATCGGCTGCGAACACCTGCTGTTGCCGAGGGCTACGCGACAGCGCTTGGGGAAGCGCTACCGGACAACATCGCGACCGCCACAATGTCCCTCGATGACCACTGGCGTATGGTGGAGCGAGTCATCAGCAGCACAGCCGAGCAGACACTGGGCCATGAACCACGTAACCAGAGGAAAGAGTGGTTGGATGACGAGTGCAGGCGGGCACTATCCGAGAAGAACGCAGCGCGCGTCCGAATGCTGCAGCGCGAAACCCGTCAGAACGTGGAACACTACAAACGACTGAGGACACAACAAACCCGGCTCTTCGAGAGCAAGAAGCGCCGCTTCGAGGAGTCGGATGAACAACTGATGCAGCAACTAACACAGTCGGGGGAAACTCGCCAGTTCTACAGGATGTTGAGGAAGACACAAGGCGGCTTCACGCCAAATGTCGCAATGTGTCGTGACGAGGAGGGCAACATTCTTACGGACGAGCGAGAGGTGATCGAAAGGTGGAAGTGCTACTTCAACGGACACCTGAACGGAGCGGAATTGGGGGAGTCCAGCAGCGGCGCAGGCAGAATTGAGCAGCACATTAGCCAGGAGGTAGATGACGAGGTGTCACTAGTGCCATCAAGCAGCTGAAACAGAACAAAGCAGCTGGCAGCGATGGGCTGGTGGCAGAACTATTCAAGATGGGTTCGGTAGAGCTTGCCGTCAGTATGCACCAGCTAATTGTGAAAATCTGGGAGCAGGAAAGGATACCGGAGGACTGGAAGCTGGGTGTCATCCACCCAGTGTACAAGAAGGGTGACAAAATGGACTGTGCCAACTTTCGAGCCATCACAGTCCTCAATGCCGCCTACAAAATCCTATCCCAGATACTCTTCTGCAGACTCGCGCCCCTTGCTACAGATTTCGTCGGAAGCTACCAAGCTGGGTTTGTTGGAGGCAAATCCACCACCGACCAGATCTTCACTCTACGGCAGATCCTCCAGAAGTGCCGGGAGCACCAGATCCCGACGCACCACCTCTTCATCGACTTCAAGGCGGCCTACGATACCATAGATAGGAAGGAGCTATGGAAGACCATGCGGCAGTACAGCTTCCCCGAGAAGCTGGTTCGACTGCTAGAGGCCACAATGGAGGGGGTGCAGTGTAAGGTGAGGATTTCGAACATGCTGTCGGATCCGTTCGAATCTCATCGGGGTCTGAGGCAAGGTGATGGACTCTCCTGCCTTCTATTCAACATCGCTCTGGAAGGTGTCATGAGGAGCGCGGGCTTCGACATCCGTGGCACGATTTTCACCCGCTCTCTCCAATTCCTCGGCTTCGCGGATGACATCGACATCATCGGGCGGAACACAAGGACGGTGTGCGAGGCGTACACCCGACTGAAACGCGAGGCCGCAAGGATTGGATTGATGATCAATGCGACGAAAACGAAGTACCTGCTCGTCGGAGGCTCTGACAGTGACAGAGCCAGGTTGGGGAGCAGTGTATCAGTGGACGGCGACGAACTTGAGGTAGTAGAGGAGTTTTGCTACCTCGGCACTGTCGTAACTCCGGACAACAACGTGAGCTGCGAAATCCGGAGGCGCATTGTTCAGGGGAATCGTGCCTACTATGGACTCCACAAACTCCTGCGGTCCAGATGGCTTCTCCCACGCACGAAATGTGTCATATACCGCACGCTGATTAGACCGGTCGTTCTCTACGGGCATGAATCCTGGACTCTGCTCACGGAGGACGCCAACGCCCTCGCAGTCTTCGAGAGGCGCGTGCTCCGGTCTATCTTTGGCGGTGTGTGTGAACAGGGCGTGTGGAGGAGAAGGATGAACCACGAGTTAGCTGAGCTGTATGGCGAGCCGGACATCCTGACGGTAGCGAATGCCGGCAGGATTCGTTGGTTGGGGCATGTCATGAGGATGCCGGACTCATGCCCCACCAAGAAGGTGCTCACCAGCGACCCGCCCGGCACGAGACGACGAGGAGCTCAGCGAGCTCGGTGGATGGACCAAGTGGAGCAGAACCTGCGAGACATCGGATGCGACCGGGGTTGGAGGGCTGCAGCCATGGACCGAGCTACCTGGAGAACGATTGGTGACCAGGCCATGTCAGCACGACGTGCTCAACTGCGAGCGGGCCATTGAAGAAGAAGAAGTAATATAATGTTATATATATAAGTACCTTGTAAATTATACTACACAGGATGGGCAGCATGAACCAATGAGTTTGAAACGGCGGCGCGCCCGCAGCGAGCGCAGCGAGCGGACTGCGCTAGGTCTACCGAAAAAGGGAGTTTGTTATAAATTTGTGAAATAAGGGGGGCCCGTGGGCCCCCCTCATACCGCACCCCTAGGTTGATTGCGTTGCCGAACTAATATATCAGTAATTGCATAAGTTTAGGTATATCATCGCACAAGAAAACGAAGGCAGGGGTCTCATTTATTCTTTCATCGATAAAAGTTTGACAGGACACCTAATACAAACAATTCACATAACGGTATTTATATCACCCATTGTATACCTTTAGATTGCATTGTATACCCTTCGTCGCAGAATAGGTGTAGCTATAATCTAAACCAAGCCAAATCTGCCAAATGCTCCAAATGCAAAGAAAATTATCTCACCAATTAACTCCAGCATTCAAATGCAGCTTCTGCAAAAACGAGTGTCGCGAGGTTACCACTTGAGCATTCTACCGGGTAAAAATCTCCGGGGAAAATAAAAAATTCCAATACGCTCGAGCTACAAGGAGCATTCACTAGCCAATTCGAGCTCCTGGAAAATAATACTGTTGCCCCCTCACGTATAACACCTTCCTATCACTAGAAAAATTATGTATTGAAACACATACCAACCTTATTTCTAATCCAAAACCGACAAACTTGTTAGAAATAAGCACCGTTTAGCACACCTTAGTTATAACTACCTTGTGTAGACATTTCTCTGCTTGGAGAGTTAAGGATCTGGCATCACTGTTGTGACGACCAGAACGGTATATAAACCGATGCGCGTGAAGTATTATTCGTAGTCGTAGCAAACCGTGGAATAAAGCTCAAAACTGTATTTCGTATTCTCACATTAACAGGTTATGGGCCCAGTCTAAAAAGGCTTCTGTTAAAAAATGGCTTATCAAGTAGTGCTACCTCGTTTGGGAAATGACAATTTCGAAATCTGGAAATTCCGCTTGGAGATGGAATTAATCCGCCAGAATTTATTGTCTTACATTTCTGAGGCCAAACCGGAAGAGGCGAATGCACAGTGGATAGCCGGAGATGCGAAGGCTCGTGCAGTTATAAGTTCGACTGTCGAGGACAGCCAAGTGGTTTATATTTTAAATAAAACCACGGCAAAGCAGATTTGGGATACTCTTTGTTCGGTTCATAAGAGTAGTGGACTCCCGTCGGTGCTGTGCGTATTACGGAAATTATGCACATTGAGGTTATGTGAAGGTGGGAATCTTCCGGATCACCTAAGTGAAATGATCAAATTACACACGCGTCTGCAAATGATGGACGAAGGGCTTAAAGATCGTGTGTTCATGGCGATGATCTTGTCAAGCCTGCCGCCTTCGTACGGTAATTTAATAGTGGCGCTAGAAAATCGTCCGGAGGTCGAATTGACCTCGGACTTCGCGATGAACAAGTTACGCGAAGAGTACCGAAGAAGAACGGAAAATGAAGATGGCAGTGCATCGGAAGATAAAGCCCTTCATACGGAATCGTCCAAACCACAAGGTAAGGTTTGCTATCACTGCCGGAAACCAGGACATGTTCGAAAGAACTGTTTCTTATTGAAGAAACATAAAGTCGGGCAAAGAGCGTTTGCCAATTTTTCATCGGCTAAGTGCGATGGGTGGATCATCGATAGCGGTGCCAGTAGGCATATGTGTAGTGATCTAAAACTAATTAAAAGTGTTGTGAAGCATCGGGCGAATGATGCAGTTGCCATAACTTTGGCGGATGGAAAAATCATCAAATCAGCAGGAATTGGACATGGCGTGATTCGCGGCGTAAATGACAAAGGAATTGCTAGTGAGATTGTGTTAAAAGACATTTTATATGTTCCTAATTTAAACACTAATCTATTGTCAGTGTCCGGTTTGTGTGCTGAGGGTTACGACGTAAGGTTTACGAACAACCTTTGTAACATCATTAAAAGTGACCGAGTTGTAATTCAAGGCTTTTTGAATGGGAACATATATGTGCAACATCAACTCTCGGCTTATGTAGTGCGTACGGGGCAGCATGTGGACAATTGCTGGCATTTGTGGCATAAGCGTTTCGGACACAGAGAAGATTCTGCTGTGAAATTGCTGTTTGACAGTAATTTAGTGAAAGGTGCGAAAGTGCGTTCGTGTCCCGAAAACTTTAGTTGCGAAACGTGTTTGGAAGGTAAGCTTTCACGCACTAAGTTTCCAAAGGCGTCAGAACGTCAAACTAAAGGCATATTAGATCTGGTGCATAGTGATGTCTGCGGTCCAATGCCAGTTAAAACGCCAAGTGGAAACAGATACTTTGTTACCCTGATAGACGATTTTAGCCGATATACAAAAGTATATTTGGTTAAGTCTAAAGCCGAGGTACCGGATAAATTGATCGATTTCGTTATTCTTATGCGTAACCAGTTTGGCAAGATTCCGAAAATAATACGGTCGGATGGAGGTGGGGAGTATGTGAACGATAAACTAAGAGCTTTTTATCGGAAGCACGGCATTCTAATGCAAACATCCACTCCATACACGCCACAACAAAATGGTGTCGCAGAAAGAAAGAATCGTTACCTGCAGGAAATGGCGACAGTGATGTTGTTGGGTGCCAAGTTGGACACAAAATTCTGGGGTGAAGCAGTGCTGTGTGCTACTTATTTGCAGAATAGATTGCCTTCAACTGCTGTTAACAGTACTCCGTTTGAAAAATGGTTCGGCAGAAAACCGCAGGTGGATCATCTTCGTGTGTTTGGTTGTGATGCATGGGTACACATCCCAAAACAAAAGCGGGAAAAGTTCGTTAGCAAAGCGAAAAAGCTAACGTTCGTAGGATATTGTGAACAACAAAAAGGCTACCGTTTTGTGGACTTGGCAGACGATCGAATTACAATAAGTCGTGATGTGAAGTTCTTAGAAAAAGAAATAAGGAACAAACAATCGGTCAGTGCAAGTGAGTGTGTCGAGCCTAATGTCGCAGTAGTTTTCGACGAAGTTAACGAAAAGGGAAACACTGAGAAGTGTGTAGTGTCGAACAATGTGGATCTTTCCGTACGATCCACTAGTTCCGACGACTCAATGTTCCTCGACACCGTTGCTGACTTCCCAGAACAAGTGGACGAACACGACAACGAAAAGGAAGCGGTGATACCAGTTCGGCGCAACAGGGGAAAGCTGCCGGGTCACTTGGACGGGTACGTGCTTGGTATGGCGAAGGTGATCGTCGAAGAAGAACCAAAATCATGGCGTGCGGCGATGGACTCATCGAATGCTGTTTCTTGGAAAGCTGCTATGGACGACGAACTGAAGTCGCATAAAAGGAATGGCACATGGGATTTGGTGGAACTACCGGTTGGTAAGAAAGTTATTGGAAGTCGCTGGGTTTTTAAGCGGAAAATAAATGAAAAAGGAGAAGTAATTCGTTTCAAAGCGCGGTTAGTAGCGCAGGGTTTTAGCCAGGTTCACGGTACCGATTATGATGAAACTTTTGCCCCTGTGACGCGATACAATACGGTGCGTACACTGCTAGCAATTGCAGGAAGAGATAAATTGTACGCAAAACATCTTGATGTAGCTACAGCGTATCTACACGGTAATATAGATGAGGAAATATATATGCGTCAACCAGCTGGTTATGAAATAGTTGGTCAAGAAGGAAAAGTTTGCCGTCTAAGAAAAAGCATATATGGTCTGAAGCAGTCGGCAAGATGTTGGAATATAGCTCTTTGCAATGTAGTTGAAAAACTAGGGTTTATTGCAAGTGAAGCAGATCCATGTCTTTTCATACGTGAAAACAAGGCCGGAATAACATATTTGGTGGTATATGTAGATGATTTGCTAATTGTTTGTAAAGACGAAAGTGAAATAACGAGTATCTACAAGAAATTGAAAGACCATTTTGATATCAATATGTTAGGTGAAGTTAAAAATTTTCTAGGGCTTCAGGTATCACGAAATAGTGAAGGTATTTTTAGTCTTGGCGCTCAAAATCATATCGATGGATTGATTGTAAAACTTGGACTAACAGACGCTAAAGTGGCGAAGACACCAATGGATGAAGGTTATTTCCGAGATGAAGAACCAAGTGCGACCTTGAAAGAAGGTACGCAGTATAGGAGCATTGTAGGCAGCCTGATGTACATTGCAAATTGCGCTAGACCTGATATTGCGGCATGTGTTGGAATACTCGGAAGAAAGTTCAGCGAACCAACCGAAAAGGATTATGTAGCGGCAAAGCGAGTGGTAAGGTACTTGAAAGGTACAAGGAATTGGCTTTTACATCTCGGAGGCAAATCGCATCAAACACTTGAAGGATTTTCGGATGCAGATTGGGCAGGAGATGTTAATAGTAGGAAATCTACTACAGGGTTTATGATCCTTTACGCAGGAGGAGTAATCTCATGGACAAGTAGACGTCAGAGTTGCATAAGTCTATCATCTATGGAGGCTGAATATTGCGCACTTACTGAGGCATGTCAGGAAATAGTATGGCAAAGGCGTCTCCTAGAAGATATGCGAGAAAATATAAGTGGACCGACAATAATACATGAAGACAATCAATCATGTATAAGTTTTGCAGGAACAGGAAAGACTACTAGAAGGTCGAAACATATTGAAACAAAACAAAATTATGTAAAGGATTTGATAGACAGGAATGTAGTGACCCTGCGGTATTGTCCCACTGAAGATATGACTGCGGATATCTTTACCAAGCCGTTAGGAACGGTGAAACATTCAAAATTTAGTAAAAATTTGAATCTTTGGTAATGTGTGTAAACGTTGAGGAGGAGTGTTAGAAATAAGCACCGTTTAGCACACCTTAGTTATAACTACCTTGTGTAGACATTTCTCTGCTTGGAGAGTTAAGGATCTGGCATCACTGTTGTGACGACCAGAACGGTATATAAACCGATGCGCGTGAAGTATTATTCGTAGTCGTAGCAAACCGTGGAATAAAGCTCAAAACTGTATTTCGTATTCTCACATTAACAAAACTAACTGCTACTATCACTCTACTACCATCAAAACAGACAAACTAACTGCTACTATATATCTCCCAAAGGACGAACCCCTATATAGGAGTTCGGACAGAGTCAGTACGCCTCTGAATACGTGAAAGTGAACATAGTTTTCGAATCAACGTAAGAGGATATACCCCGAAATCGGAAAACAGAAGAAGAAGAAGAAGAAGAAGAAGTATATGTGGCAGCCTTACAATTTCGTACAGCACTGCACGATTTAGATAAATGTGCGACACCTCAAAACGAGAGAAATAATATTGAATTTTAACTTTGAAGAACACGTTAAATATATAATTACGTGAGGCACAGATGCAGAGGCGGATCATAGGGTAAGCAAACTAAGCAGCTGCTTAGGGCCCCAAGTTATCGAGGGCCCCATCATTTACCCACCTTATTTTTTTTTTTTAATTTTAATGTTGAAATAATTTTATTATTTTTTAAAAAAAGTTGCATGTCTTATCAAATGTGTGATGAATTTGCGAATGAATTGGGCTTTGATTACGAAAAGGAGATCAAACGTCGCATTTTTGAGTTTTTTAAAGTAAACATAAAAAATACTGATGAACTAACATGTATAAAAGCGAACAGTGTAAAGATCATTTTGCAAAAGAGGATAATCCTCAGAATAGTTTGAAGATAATGCACATGGGCTAGCAAAAGTAATGCCCTGCCCCAAACATAGTTATAATACTTTGCATTGCACTAAGCTGTTATTTTACGAATTTTTTGATAAAAATATTCGGTATTCAAAAGACTCAATAACTAATTAGATTAAAATGTAACACATTAAATTATTCGTCAATTTTGTTAATAGAAAATACTATTTGTGAAAAATGATTCTCTTGGATAGTTCGCAAAGATGGTTTGGCGTGAAATATGATTTTGAAAACAAGGCTTTTAGCATTTAAAACATGGGATAATATTGAGGAAAATGTTAGTTTGTAATGTAGTTGAAATATAATGTTGAATGTTGAATGCAATGTATGCTTTTGGGGCCTTCAACTTGTAGCTGCTTGAGGCTTCTAGAACACTTAATCCGCCTCTGCACACATGCCATATGACACCATCAGACCCCACGTGTACCACCGGCAGGCACCACGCGCAGGTAGCCTTTTGCTCTTCCAAAAGTTTCTGCTGCAGTATTTCCATTTGTTTCTCCTTTTCAGAAAGTTGTTTCTCCATCATTTTTATTTGTTTCTCCTGCTGTTTTTCTTTAGTGAGGCAGTGAAGCTGCTGCTTTTTAGTAGGCGAAGCCCCTTGTGCGGCCGAAGTGGGCACTCGCTCCTGCTGTACATTGGGAATTTCTGAAGACATATATTCTGAAAAGTAAAAAACATCATCAGAAATCCTCAAAGTGTCAAAACGTAAATTTAACAAGATAAATTTTAAGATGAAGCAACCTCGGGGGTTTAACAGATTTATGAAAAAAATTAAGGAAACATTATCACATCCAGATTAATAGTCAGTAAGTGTTAATGAGTGTGTAGAAGTTTTTAACAACACTAACGTAGGCTTATAGTTCATTTAACTAAATTATTCATCTCGAGGGGTTTTCATTCCATTTTTCCCTCATACTACCCAAAGAATGAATTTAAAAATATTATGTACCCAAGTAATGTTTATGTTTTATCATGGTTCTAAAGATGCCGAATCACTTAGTATAATTTTAAGAGTAAACATTCTTATTAAAAGCTGTGATAAAACCTTTATAAAATGACCAAATATGGTGGTTGATCCGATACAGAATAAGGAACCTGACATCACCATAAAACTTAAAAAGGTTTTTCACACTTTAGTTGGTGCAAATCGGCCCTAAAATGTTAAAAATGAAAAAAAACAAACGGAGAACCTTATTTACCAAAGAAAAACTCTTTAGTATACGAATTTAACTAATTCTTTTCTCGGTTTAGTACTTATTTGTCTCAGTTACATGCTTTTACGAATTTCGATTCCGACAATCTTCCCGTTTAGGTATCCCGAATTATTCTCGGGCAGAGCTTTGAATGTTCATGGATAGCAAAATCGATTCAACTATTCTCAACTTGAGTAACATTAGTAACGTTTCCCTACTCATACTATGATAGAATTTCTCTTTAAATCTATCAATGAAGCTCATTATAAGTTCGTCCCATTAATGCACGCTGATTATTATAACCTAATTCTTCTCAATGACATAAAAGTTAAAATTAAACTCAGAAACATGATAACAATAAAATGGAAGAAACTTAGCTCCGAAAACCAGGCCAATAACTTCGCTAACAAAGTAAAAAATAGTCCTTGACAAAAATAGCTGTAGAATTGTGAAGTTTATGAAAATAATCAAATACAACAACACAACTATCCCTACACTAATTTCAAATGATCGACCTCTCTTCATAGATAGCAAAAAAGTGGGACGTTTGTTAGCGCTGTAGCGGACGGACCATATGTTCGTTCGTAACCAAAACAGACAGGCGCGAACTTGAAAATTGAGAAATGAATGAAGGAACTTGCAACGCTAGCAATGTTGAAAAAGGCCAGAGAATGAGGAAAGAATCAAACTTAAACAACGAAAGAAAGTTAGAAAGTAAAACATGAACAATTCCTTAAGCTGCGGATAGACGGATGCAATATTTCAATGCAATGAAATAAAATTTGACATTTCTACCTAAAATGACAGTCATTGCAATATTGCTATGCGTATTTCATTGCAATATTGCAAAGATCCAAACGAGATGGTTAAGCATCGAAATATTGCATTCACTGTCATTTTTGGTAGCAATGTCAAATTTTATTTCATTGCAGTGAAATATTGCATCCGTCTATCCCCAGCTTTAGAAGTTAGAAAGTAAACCACGCATCCTGGCACAGTTCTATGTCAAGTTCAACCCGCGAAAACTGTAAACTTTTATAAACAGGTTTAAACAGGGATTGAACGTAATTCGCGAACGCGATAAAGTACGGATTATGGAACGAGATCTTCTTTCTCGCCCACACTTCTTAATCGATAGGAACAACTTAGGTATATAAGCCGACGAAATTATTGAATAAATCATCATCTCAACCTCGACACTTGTGAGCATGACACTTGTAGCAATCCGAAAATTTAGCGGTCCCAATCCCCTCCTTACCCAAAGGAAATTTTGAGAGCGTCTCCTCCGGCGTCGGCATAGTCACGGCACGGACCAAACAATCGGAAGATCCGCAAGTTCAATTCCCAACCCGGTTGCGATTTCTCCGTTGTCGGCGTAGTCACGGCATGGACCGATCGTACCGAAACAACCTTCCTATTCCAGTCCGAAGGACTCAGGAAAATTCTAGAGCGTCTCCTCCGGCGTCGGCATAGTCACATCGCGGACCGAATTCTCGGTTATCTTCAAGTCCAGGTCTTAGCATCACACGTTGTTTTCTCCGGCGTCGGCATAGTCCCGGCCCGGACCGAACACGTTGATACTAAACCCGAAGGAATTGAGTAGAGAGTAAAAGGTTTTCGCGTTGAAGACTACCGACGCACACGATCCAGACCACCACAACGGACAACCAGCTCGTTACACGCGCGTGGGACGTTTTTAGGATGATATTTCGAGCTGCCTAGCGGGATCTTTCTATTATTCATCCTAAATTGCTGTTATAAAGTAAATTACTTTCCGGGTGCATGGAGGAAAGCCAAAACAATACCTATTATACACTGTACGATATAGGTTCCCCATTGCGGAGCCCTATTTGAGAAGTGTCCAATCCTCGAAACTGCTGCTTTTTGCAATACACCGTAACGGACTTCATTGAAGCTGATATTAATATAATTTATGCTTAAATCTGTGATTTTCCGTGATCCACTGTATATTCGCTCTTCGAATCAACGAAAAATTGCTCGATCGATCACTGGTGATAATAATTAATTATCTTCAAAGAATCTGCTCGTTGGAGATTACTTCTGGTTTGGACAGCATTAACAATGCTTATGAATGAATTCATTGATAAACCGACGCTTCCTGGAGTTCACAAATACAATGAAGTATGTGCAACAGGATTGGAGTGTATGAAAATTCGGCTACGCTATCAACCTAGGGGTGCGGTATGAGGGGGGCCCAAGGGCCCCCCTTATTTCACAAATTTATAGCAAACTCCCTTTTTCGGTAGACCTAGCGCAGTCCGCTCGCTGCGCTCGCTGCGGGCGCGCCGCCGTTTCATACTCATTATTTCACTCCAAATCATTGGTTTATGCTGTCCATCTTGCCCAGTTCATCCGATTAGTTCAAATCATTACAGCTTCTAACGGAAATTCAACAGTTCAAATATTCAAACTGAATTGATGTGCCACCTACTACATTAATTCCAGGCGCTAACATCGAAAAAATGATGACGATGCGGCGACTAGGGGGCCTCATTTGGGATTTTACCTTCAATTTAAATGAAATCTAGTATACCACGGTCTGGCAAAAGCGCGTTAAGCGTTCTCTTAGTCTCGTTGAACCGACAGAGCCGTTTTTGTAGGGAAACCAGGTCCCAAAACAAGGAATGTTTGAACATGCAACCACTGCTCACTACCTACCGTCGATGATCTATGACGAATTAATGACTTAACGGAAAGTAGTGAAAATGAACGGAGCGCTTAATGTGTTAATTCGGAATGTCCAGTTAGTTCACAACATAGATCGAAAGGCGTTAGAGACAACCTTTGACGAGAAAAACGAATCGTTTGATTGCATGAGTCTACCAATGAGATAGCAAAACTTGTGGCCAGACCTAGTTTTAAAGCTCAATCGGCAATTGATCGATTCTTCGTTACAAAAACATTCGACAATAAGCAACGAAAAGGTGGAGCCACGAGCTTTAACCACATAAAAAATGCAATAGTGAGATGCAAACAAAGAATCTTATTTCAACGGTGAAATATGGTGAAAGTTCCGACATGGTTTGGAGTTGCATTAGAGCAGCAGGAGTGGGGTAGTTGCACTTCATTGATGGCATAAAGGATCACAAAACCTACGTTCAAATTTTGAAAGACAGTTGTATAAAAAGCGCCGAGAAGTTAGGATTTCAAGTAAGATTCCTATTCCAACAAGATAACGAGCCTAAACACACAGCCGTAAACAACTCCATTCGCTTCCCACAGAGTCCAGATATGAACCTGGTAAAACACCTATGGAAGATTTTAGATGATTTCCTTCGTAAACGGACAATCTCTAAACACGCATGCAAGATGATTGGAACAGAATACAACCCACCGGCGGCACCGCGTGGCAAATTGTTAATAACTATTGATTCTTTCAACCGATTTTCACGATTGACCCCTTAAATGAAAGGTCTTTTCAAGTTAAAGTTGTTAAAAGCTGATCTATTCGAAAATCCTCCTTTTGGAATTTTAGGTTCCTGTCGTTTTTATTTAAAGTATATTTGTGCCTATCGCGCTTCAATTGTAGCCTTTTTTCGTAGGAGGGCAGTTTTTTTTATACAAATACTAGCTGATTAACCCGATTTCATCCGGGTGGAAAGAAATTCCAAACGAAAGAGTGTTTTCATTCAGTATCTTGAGTTTTGCAATGTTAAATTTAGCGTTTTGGGGATAGTGGTATTTTTTAGTATTACCTTTAGTCGACGAAACCATGTTGATATACATTTTGCATTAGCTATCTTATTGTGCTTCCACCTTGGTTAAACCATTTAAAATTAATCAATTGAAGCAAGTATGAGAAATACCCCAGTAAAACCGTTAACCCATGATATGTACGCTTTTTGTAAACTCGTCGCATCCGTAGTAATGTGGCATTAAATTGTTTTACTTAATTTCTATCGTCCAGACGATAGAAAGTTATAGGCAGGAAGGAGGCATAAGAATGTTGGACATTTTACACTTGAGAAATTGTCTTTCTTATGATTATGTGTAGTATAAATTGATTAGACCGACTTAGTGTGATTGAGAATATATGTTACGTTAGAGAAGATAGAAGAAATCTGGGATGTCTGGGTTCGAATTAGTTCGAGAAAATGAATTATACTCCAGCCAAGTTTAGCACAGATACACTTAGTAGATTTTGCGTTGCATACTTGTGATAAGAATTAACACTTTTCGTTTTGAGCTATGCTATTGATTTGCTGAAGATGAGGAGGAGGGTAGAGGGAGTTTGGGCTAAGATTGAACATTAATAGTGAGGTCATTTGATTTAGAAACCATAAATACTGCGAAATTGATACCCATATTGCATTTTAACCATTTTTAAGGTAGGGGGTAGTATGGGAGCCGCCCTTTCCCTTTCTCCTAGAAAGATGAAATTTTAAACCATGGTATGTCCCTATGTGAGCAGTATGTGTACTAATTTTTGTGAAAACTCGTTCAATAATTGTTGAACTATAATTGTTTTTCATTAATTTTAGAGGGGAGGTGTTCGGGAGGGGTAGGGATATATATACACAGACAACGGTGACTTTTATATATTAGATTAATGTTTCTATTATGTAATAACGACGTGGGTCAAAAGACACATATGACCACATATTACAGTAAGCAATATAGATTAATTATATACGTTTTCCAAACATTTTTCATACAAAAAAAAAACGAAAACTTAAACATTCCACACTTACCATAGGTTCCGAGAATGTGACTGTTGGTGCATCTTGGCACAATATCCCGTCTGGCACACTGCTTTCACTATTGTTACAAGTGCATTGCAAAGCATTCACCATTTGAGACATATTTACACCAATTAAACTTCACTTTGCTTTGAAAACGATTTACGTTACGAAACGTTAACGTTCGTCTGGCAGACCACAATGGTTCGATTCTTAGAATGGCCTTTCAGGCGACAATTTTACGCTGTGGCAGATGGTTTTGCGTTGGCACAACGTGATAAAGTTGGCAGCTTTGTTGAATGGCCAGGCTGGTGAATCGTCATTGTCGTGAAATTCATTCAGAAATTAAAGATTTCAAATTGAAACAACCAAGCTGCCTTATGAATGGCTGAAATAGCTAATTTGTTAATAACTTTTTAGTGGCTTGACCAATTTTAGCGCCAGACCCCTCAAAGGATAACTCTGTGCAACAAAGACTCTTCCGTACTTCTTAGTTTATGAAATTCTGAGGCGTAGGTGCAGAAACTTTGGTTGGTATTTTCTGCTGAAATAACCAATTTGCTAATAACTTTATAACTGCTGAACCGATTTGTACATGTGACCCCTTAAATGAAAGGTCTGCTCAAGACACACAATTTTGTGTAACGATAGATCGTTCAATATTGTCTAGTTTTTGAGAAAGTTTATTTTTCGAAAAGCTTCGGAAATCTCCGGAACAACGTACTCAATATTTCGAATAGCCATTTAGGCAAAAACTTGCCAATTTGCTAATAACTTTATAACTGCTGAACCGATTTGTACATGTGACCCCTTAAATGAAACTCCCCAACTAACAATTGACAAGCATCTTTGGAACATTCTGTCTGATCTTTAGAACGTTTTTCCACCTTCCAATAAACCGCTACATTAGGAACTGTAACCCAGCCGTTTGAGTTTTGACAACTCATGGAGGCGGCCATTTTTACCGACGGTCAAACCCGGTGAAAAAGTATAGCGATATGAAATAAAAAAAACGGTGAATTTAAAATAGTTTGTAGTTCCACTTGACGATCTTGCATCTCCCACTCTTTGGGATCAGCCGCTGTATTTCCACCGGTCTCGCTTGTCATTTAGTTGCAACTATTATTGTCCAACCTATTATGCCTGGTTGTCAAATTGTTCGCGCGAACAAGTTCGCAACGTTTACGGCCAGCTTTAGAGGGGAATATGGATCATTTGGTTCAAATCTTTTTATAACTAGTATTGTTACTTACTTGTGTTGGTGTTTGCTGCTTCTGAGGCGCGAACTGCTTGGGACAAGAAGAGGTATGTTGTTGTCGGCTCACCAAATCACATAAGCCACGCTCCGCTTCGACGATTGGTAGCTTAATTGCCAATATCTTGTTAGAATTAGAGGTATATGGTCTAATTTCGGATCGGGAAACAAGGAACACGTGCGACCGATTCCACTATACACACAGGAATCAATTCTTTATTCAACAGTTCCGGTCATTTGACACATGCAGTGCTGCCAGTGTCATCAATTCAGTAGTTGTTCAAACCAGCTTGGTTCAACACTTCTTGTCAAACCAGGTTGGTTCAACACTCCTCCTCAACGCTGAACGTTTTGATGCCGATTGCCTCCCGATGTTGTCGAAGCTTCACCGCTTGCAACGGTTTCGTGAGTAGATCAGCTTGCATGTGCTCGGTCGGGCAATACTGCAGTAGCACGATGCCGTCCCGAACCATTTCTTTCACAAAATTGAATTTTGTATCGATGTGTTTTGCCTTGCGTTCAGCTCTGTCTCCGCTAACCATCGCAATGCAACTTTGGTTGTCCTCATTGACCACGACCGGACCAACCTGTTGTTCGCCAATATCTGCCATTAGCTTGAGGACCCATTTTACCTCCTGCAGACACTCGGCAAGGGATACATACTCGGCCTCGGTGCTAGATAGTGCCACACACTTCTGCTTATGGCAGCCCCATCCGATGAGCCCGCCGCCGAACTTAAAAAAGAACCCTGAGTTGGATTTGCGGTCGCTCTCGTCTCCTGCCCAGTCGGCGTCCACAAAACATTCCAGCTTCTGTTCGCTTCTTCCGAGGTAAAGTACGCTGTCCAGTGTACCCCTTAGGTAACGTAGTATTCGCTTAGCCTCATTCCAATCCGCTTCTGATGGATCTTGTACTCTCCTTCCCAGAATGGCTGTAGCTATTGAAATATCGGGTCTACTGGTCACAGCAGCGTACAACAGAGCCCCAATAAGACTTTGGTACGCTTTCGCCGAATCCAACTTCTTGCCAATCTCCTCCTTTCGTTTTAAGAAGCCGGGATCCATCGGATATTTTGACGGCTTTGCATCTTTCATGCCGAATCTTTCCAGAACTTTTTCCAAGTAGGCTTGCTGATCAATACAAAATTGTCCTTTGTTTAGCCTAACACGTATTCCAAGAAAGAATCTTAGATTACCCATGACACTTATTGTAAAGTTCTGTTCCAGGACGTGGACCACCTCAGAAAATTCCTCCTCCGTGTAACAAATGACAATTACATCGTCTACGTAAATGAGTACAAAAATGGACTTATCCGCTTTTTTGCAAATGTATAGGCACGGGTCCGCCGTTGATTGAATGAAACCCTTAGTTTTCAGTACGTCGTCGATTTTCTTATTCCAAACACGAGCTGCCTGCTTGAGCCCGTAAATACTGCGACGCAGCCTGCAG